>NW_021178368.1:12249-26655 GCF_002162155.2 Triticum dicoccoides
ATCGCGTCAGAATTGGCGAAATCTGTGAGTGTTGACGACAGACACGCAAACACACTCCGGGGATTGTCAATCGTGGAAATCTCTCTGGGACGCCGAAACGGTGAGTAATAGTGCACGAAACGGGTGAGAATTGGCCAAAATTGTGAGTGTTTATGACCGACACTTAAACGCACCGTGGAGTTCGTCAATCGTGGAAATCACTCCGGGACCCCAAAACTAAGTAATAATGCAAGAAATGGGCCAAAATCGTCCCAAAATGCGCTTGTTGATGATCGACACGTAAGGGCACCATGGGGTCAAACAACCGTGAAGATCACTTTAGGGCCCCAAAACGTGAGTAATAGTCCATGAAATGGGCCAGAATCAGCCAAAACTGCGAGTGTTGATGACCGACACGTAAACGGACCTTAGGGTTCAACCACTATGGAATCGCTTCGGGACCCCTAAATGATGAGTAATAGTCCACGAATCGCGTCAGAATTGGCCAAAACTGTGAGTGTTGACGACAGAGACGCAAACGCACCCGGGGATGGTAAATAATGGAAATCGCTCTAGGACGCCAAAACGGTGAGTAATAGTATGCAAAACAGACCAGAAATTGGCCAAAATTGTGAGTGTCATTGACCGACACGTAAACGCACCACGGGGTTCGTAAATCATGGAAATCACGCTTGGACCCAAAAACAGAGTAATAGTCCAAGAAACGGGCCAGAATCGGCCAAAACTGCGAGTTTTGATGACCGACACGTAAATGCACCCTGCAGTTCGTTAACCGTGGAAATCACTCCGGGGCGCCAAAACAGTGAGTAATAGTCCATGAAACAGGCCAGAATCAGCCAAAACGGTGAGTGTTGATGACTAACACGTAAGTGCGCCTTGGGGTTCAACAACTATGGAAATCACTTCAGGCCCAGAAAACGGTGACTAAAAGTCCACAAAACGCGTTAGAATTGGCCAAAACTGTGAGTGTTCATAACCGACACGTAAGCGCACCCGGGGGTTTGTTAATCGTGGAAATCATTCCGGGGGACCAAAACAGTGAGTAATTTTCCACGAAACGGGCCAGAATTGGCCAAAACTACTAGTATTGATGACCGACATGTAAACGCACCCCGGGGATCGTTAATCGTGGAAATCACACCGGGGCCCCAAAACAGTGAGTGTTGATGACCGACACCTAAACGCACCTTGGGGTTCCACAACTATGGAAATTGCTTCGGGAGCCCTAAATGGTGAATAATAGCCCACGAATCGCGTCAGAATTGGCCAAAACTGTGGGTGTTGACGACAGACACGCAAACAAACTCCGGGGATTGTTAATCGTGGAAATCTCTCTGGGACGCCGAAACAGTGAGTAATAGTGCACGAAACGGACGAGAATTGGCCAAAATTGTGAGTGTTTATGACCGAAACTTAAACGCACCGTGGAGTTCGTCAATCGTGGAAATCACTCCGGGACCCCAAAACTAAGTAATAATGCAAGAAATGGGCCAATATCGTCCCAAAATGCGCTTGTTGATGATCGACACGTAAGCGCACCATGGGGTCAAACAACCGTGAAGATCACTTTAGGGCCCCAAAACGGTGAGTAATAGTCCATGAAACGGGCCAGAATCAGCCAAAACTGCGAGTGTTGATGACCGACACGTAAACGGACCTTAGGGTTCAACCACTATGGAATCGCTTCGGGACCCCTAAATGATGAGTAATAGTCCACGAATCGCGTCAGAATTGGCCAAAACTGTGAGTGTTGACGACAGAGACGCAAACGCACCCGGGGATTGTAAATAATGGAAATCGCTCTGGGACGCCAAAACGGTGAGTAATAGTACGCAAAACAGACCAGAAATTGGCCAAAATTGTGAGTGTCATTGACCGACACGTAAACGCACCACGGGGTTCGTAAATCATGGAAATCACGCTTGGACCAAAAAACAGAGTAATAGTCCAAGAAACGGGCCAAAATCGGCCAAAACTGTGAGTGTTGATGACCGACACGTAAATGCACCCTGCGGTTCGTTAACCGTGGAAATCACTCCGGGGCGCCAAAACAGTGAGTAATAGTCCATGAAACAGGCCAGAATCAGCCAAAACAGTGAGTGTTGATGACTAACACGTAAGCGCGCCTTGGGGTTCAACAACTATGGAAATCATTTCAGGCCCAGAAAACGGTGACTAAAAGTCCACAAAACGCGTTAGAATTGGCCAAAACTGTGAGTGTTCATAACCGACACGTAAGCGCACCCGGGGGTTCGTTAATCGTGGAAATCATTCCGGGGCCCCAAAACAGTGAGTAATTGTCCACGAAACGGGCCAGAATTGGCCAAAACTACTAGTATTGATGACCGACATGTAAACGCACCCCGGGGATCGTTAATCGTGGAAATCACACCGGGGCCCCAAAACAGTGAGTGTTGATGACCGACACCTAAACGCACCTTGGGGTTCCACAACTATGGAAATTGCTTCGGGAGCCCTAAATGGTGAATAATAGCCCACAAATCGCGTCAGAATTGGCGAAAACTGTGAGTGTTGACAACAGACACGCAAACACACTCCGGGGATTGTCAATCGTGGAAATCTCTCTGGGACGCCGAAACGGTGAGTAATAGTGCACGAAACGGACGAGAATTGGCCAAAATTGTGAGTGTTTATGACCGACACTTAAACGCACCGTGGAGTTCGTCAATCGTGGAAATCACTCCGGGACCCCAAAACTAAGTAATAATGCAAGAAATGGGCCAAAATCGTCCCAAAATGCGCTTGTTGATGATCGACACGTAAGCGCACCATGGGGTCAAACAACCGTGAAGATCACTTTAGGGCCCCAAAACGTGAGTAATAGTCCATGAAATGGGCCAGAATCAGCCAAAACTGCGAGTGTTGATGACCGACACATAAACGGACCTTAGGGTTCAACCACTATGGAATCGCTTCGGGACCCCTAAATGATGAGTAATAGTCCACGAATCGCGTCAGAATTGGCCAAAACTGTTAGTGTTTACGATTGAGACGCAAACGCACCCGGGGATTGTAAATAATGGAAATCGCTCTGGGACGCCAAAACGGTGAGTAATAGTACGCAAAACAGACCAGAAATTGGCCAAAATTGTGAGTGTCATTGACCGACACGTAAACGCACCACGGGGTTCGTAAATCATGGAAATCACGCTTGGACCAAAAAATAGAGTAATAGTCCAAGAAACGGGCCAGAATCGGCCAAAACTGCGAGTGTTGATGACCGACACGTAAATGCACCCTGCGGTTCGTTAACCGTGGAAATCACTCCGGGGCGCCAAAACAGTGAGTAATAGTCCATGAAACAGGCCAGAATCAGCCAAAACAGTGAGTGTTGATGACTAACACGTAAGTGCGCCTTGGGGTTCAACAACTATGGAAATCACTTCAGGCCCAGAAAACGGTGACTAAAAGTCCACAAAACGCGTTAGAATTGGCCAAAACTGTGAGTGTTCATAACCGACACGTAAGCGCACCCGGGGGTTCGTTAATCGTGGAAATCATTCCGGGGCCCCAAAACAGTGAGTAATTGTCCACGAAACGGGCCAGAATTGGCCAAAACTACTAGTATTGATGACCGACATGTAAACGCACCCCGGGGATCGTTAATCGTGGAAATCACACCGGGGCCCCAAAACAGTGAGTGTTGATGACCGACACCTAAACGCACCTTGTGGTTCCACAACTATGAAAATTGCTTCGGGAGCCCTAAATGGTGAATAATAGCCCACGAATCGCGCCAGAATTGGCCAAAACTGTGAGTGTTGACGACAGACACGCAAACACACTCCGGGCATTGTCAATCGTGGAAATCTCTCTGGGACACCGAAACGGTGAGTAATAGTGCACGAAACGGACGAGAATTGGCCAAAATTGTGAGTGTTTATGACCGACACTTAAACGCACCGTGGAGTTCGTCAATCGTGGAAATCACTCCGGGACCCCAAATCTAAGTAATAATGCAAGAAATGGGCCAAAATCGTCCGAAAATGCGCTTGTTGATGATCGACACGTAAGCGCACCATGGGGTCAAACAACCGTGAAGATCACTTTAGGGCCCCAAAACGGTGAGTAATAGTCCATGAAATGGGCCAGAATCAGCCAAAACTGCGAGTGTTGATGACCGACATGTAAACGGACCTTAGGGTTCAACCACTATGGAATCGCTTCGGGACCCCTAAATGATGAGTAATAGTCCACGAATCGCGTCAGAATTGGCCAAAACTGTGAGTGTTGACGACAGAGACGCAAACGCTCCCGGGGATTGTAAATAATGGAAATCGCTCTGGGACGCCAAAACGGCGAGTAATAGTACGCAAAACAGACCAGAAATTGGCCAAAATTGTGAGTGTCATTGACCGACACGTAAACGCACCACGGGGTTCGTAAATCATGGAAATCACGCTTGGACCAAAAAACAGAGTAATAGTCCAAGAAACGGGCCAAAATCGACCAAAAATGTGAGTGTTGATGACCGATACGTAAATGCACCCTGCGGTTCGTTAACCGTGGAAATCACTCCTGGGCCCCAAAACAGTGAGTAATAGTCCATGAAACAGGCCAGAATCAGCCAAAACTGTGGGTGTTGATGACTAACACGTAAGTGCGCCTTGGGGTTCAACAACTATGGAAATCATTTCAGGCCTAGAAAACGGTGACTAAAAGTCCACAAAACGCGTTAGAATTGGCCAAAACTGTGAGTGTTCATAACCGACACGTAAGCGCGCCCGGGGGTTCGTTAATCGTGGAAATCATTCTGGGGCCCCAAAACAGTGAGTAATTGTCCACGAAACGGGCCAGAATTGGCCAAAACTACTAGTATTGATGACCGACATGTAAACGCACCCCGGGGATCGTTAATCGTGGAAATCACACCGGGGCCCCAAAACAGTGAGTGTTGATGACCGACACCTAAACGCACCTTGGGGTTCCACAACTATGGAAATTGCTTCGGGAGCCCTAAATGGTGAATAATAGCCCACATATCGCGTCAGAATTGGCGAAATCTGTGAGTGTTGACGACAGACACGCAAACACACTCCGGGGATTGTCAATCGTGGAAATCTCTCTGGGACGCCGAAACGGTGAGTAATAGTGCACGAAACGGATGAGAATTGGCCAAAATTGTGAGTGTTTATGACCGACACTTAAACGCACCGTGGAGTTCGTCAATCGTGGAAATCACTCCGGGACCCCAAAACTAAGTAATAATGCAAGAAATGGGCCAAAATCGTCCCAAAATGCGCTTGTTGATGATCGACACGTAAGGGCACCATGGGGTCAAACAACCGTGAAGATCACTTTAGGGCCCCAAAACGTGAGTAATAGTCCATGAAATGGGCCAGAATCAGCCAAAACTGCGAGTGTTGATGACCGACACGTAAACGGACCTTAGGGTTCAACCACTATGGAATCGCTTCGGGACCCCTAAATGATGAGTAATAGTCCACGAATCGCGTCAGAATTGGCCAAAACTGTGAGTGTTGACGACAGAGACGCAAACGCACCCGGGGATTGTAAATAATGGAAATCGCTCTAGGACGCCAAAACGGTGAGTAATAGTATGCAAAACAGACCAGAAATTGGCCAAAATTGTGAGTGTCATTGACCGACACGTAAACGCACCACGGGGTTCGTAAATCATGGAAATCACGCTTGGACCCAAAAACAGAGTAATAGTCCAAGAAACGGGCCAGAATCGGCCAAAACTGCGAGTGTTGATGACCGACACGTAAATGCACCCTGCAGTTCGTTAACCGTGGAAATCACTCCGGGGCGCCAAAACAGTGAGTAATAGTCCATGAAACAGGCCAGAATCAGCCAAAACGGTGAGTGTTGATGACTAACACGTAAGTGCGCCTTGGGGTTCAACAACTATGGAAATCACTTCAGGCCCAGAAAACGGTGACTAAAAGTCCACAAAACGCGTTAGAATTGGCCAAAACTGTGTTCATAACCGACACGTAAGCGCACCCGGGGGTTCGTTAATCGTGGAAATCATTCCGGGGGCCCAAAACAGTGAGTAATTTTCCACGAAACGGGCCAGAATTGGCCAAAACTACTAGTATTGATGACCGACATGTAAACGCACCCCGGGGATCGTTAATCGTGGAAATCACACCGGGGCCCCAAAACAGTGAGTGTTGATGACCGACACCTAAACGCACCTTGGGGTTCCACAACTATGGAAATTGCTTCGGGAGCCCTAAATGGTGAATAATAGCCCACGAATCGCGTCAGAATTGGCCAAAACTGTGGGTGTTGACGACAGACACGCAAACAAACTCCGGGGATTGTCAATCGTGGAAATCTCTCTGGGACGCCGAAACAGTGAGTAATAGTGCACGAAACGGACGAGAATTGGCCAAAATTGTGAGTGTTTATGACCGACACTTAAACGCACCGTGGAGTTCGTCAATCGTGGAAATCACTCCGGGACCCCAAAACTAAGTAATAATGCAAGAAATGGGACAATATCGTCCCAAAATGCGCTTGTTGATGATCGACACGTAAGCGCACCATGGGGTCAAACAACCGTGAAGATCACTTTAGGGCCCCAAAACGGTGAGTAATAGTCCATGAAACGGGCCAGAATCAGCCAAAACTGCGAGTGTTGATGACCGACACGTAAACGGACCTTAGGGTTCAACCACTATGGAATCGCTTCGGGACCCCTAAATGATGAGTAATAGTCCACGAATCGCGTCAGAATTGGCCAAAACTGTGAGTGTTGACGACAGAGACGCAAACGCACCCGGGGATTGTAAATAATGGAAATCGCTCTGGGACGCCAAAACGGTGAGTAATAGTACGCAAAACAGACCAGAAATTGGCCAAAATTGTGAGTGTCATTGACCGACACGTAAACGCACCACGGGGTTCGTAAATCATGGAAATCACGCTTGGACCAAAAAATAGAGTAATAGTCCAAGAAACGGGCCAGAATCGGCCAAAACTGCGAGTGTTGATGACCGACACGTAAATGCACCCTGCGGTTCGTTAACCGTGGAAATCACTCCGGGGCGCCAAAACAGTGAGTAATAGTCCATGAAACAGGCCAGAATCAGCCAAAACAGTGAGTGTTGATGACTAACACGTAAGTGCGCCTTGGGGTTCAACAACTATGGAAATCACTTCAGGCCCAGAAAACGGTGACTAAAAGTCCACAAAACGCGTTAGAATTGGCCAAAACTGTGAGTGTTCATAACCGACACGTAAGCGCACCCGGGGGTTCGTTAATCGTGGAAATCATTCCGGGGCCCCAAAACAGTGAGTAATTGTCCACGAAACGGGCCAGAATTGGCCAAAACTACTAGTATTGATGACCGACATGTAAACGCACCCCGGGGATCGTTAATCGTGGAAATCACACCGGGGCCCCAAAACAGTGAGTGTTGATGACCGACACCTAAACGCACCTTGTGGTTCCACAACTGTGAAAATTGCTTCGGGAGCCCTAAATGGTGAATAATAGCCCACGAATCGCGCCAGAATTGGCCAAAACTGTGAGTGTTGACGACAGACACGCAAACACACTCCGGGCATTGTCAATCGTGGAAATCTCTCTGGGACACCGAAACGGTGAGTAATAGTGCACGAAACGGACGAGAATTGGCCAAAATTGTGAGTGTTTATGACCGACACTTAAACGCACCGTGGAGTTCGTCAATCGTGGAAATCACTCCGGGACCCCAAATCTAAGTAATAATGCAAGAAATGGGCCAAAATCGTCCGAAAATGCGCTTGTTGATGATCGACACGTAAGCGCACCATGGGGTCAAACAACCGTGAAGATCACTTTAGGGCCCCAAAACGGTGAGTAATAGTCCATGAAATGGGCCAGAATCAGCCAAAACTGCGAGTGTTGATGACCGACATGTAAACGGACCTTAGGGTTCAACCACTATGGAATCGCTTCGGGACCCCTAAATGATGAGTAATAGTCCACGAATCGCGTCAGAATTGGCCAAAACTGTGAGTGTTGACGACAGAGACGCAAACGCACCCGGGGATTGTAAATAATGGAAATCGCTCTGGGACGCCAAAACGGCGAGTAATAGTACGCAAAACAGACCAGAAATTGGCCAAAATTGTGAGTGTCATTGACCGACACGTAAACGCACCACGGGGTTCGTAAATCATGGAAATCACGCTTGGACCAAAAAACAGAGTAATAGTCCAAGAAACGGGCCAAAATCGACCAAAAATGTGAGTGTTGATGACCGATACGTAAATGCACCCTGCGGTTCGTTAACCGTGGAAATCACTCCTGGGCCCCAAAACAGTGAGTAATAGTCCATGAAACAGGCCAGAATCAGCCAAAACTGTGGGTGTTGATGACTAACACGTAAGTGCGCCTTGGTGTTCAACAACTATGGAAATCACTTCAGGCCCAGAAAACGGTGACTAAAAGTCCACAAAACGCGTTAGAATTGGCCAAAACTGTGAGTGTTCATAACCGACACGTAAGCGCACCCGGGGGTTCGTTAATCGTGGAAATCATTCCGGGGCCCCAAAACAGTGAGTAATTGTCCACGAAACGGGCCAGAATTGGCCAAAACTACTAGTATTGATCACCGACATGTAAACGCACCCCGGGGATCGTTAATCGTGGAAATCACACCGGGGCCCCAAAATAGTGAGTGTTGATGACCGACACCTAAACGCACCTTGGGGTTCAACAACTATGGAAATCGCTTCAGGAGCCCTAAATGGTGAATAATAGCTCACGAATCGCGTCAGAATTGGCCAAAACTATGAGTGTTGACGACGGAGACGCAAACGCACCCCGGGGATTGTAAATCATGGAAATCACTCTGGGACGCCAAAACGGCGAGTAATAGTACACGAAACAGACCAGAAATTGGCCAAAATTGTGAGTGTCATTGACCGACACGTAAACGCACCACGGGGTTCGTAAATCATGGAAATCACTCTTGGACCCAAAAACAGAGTAATAGTCCAAGTAACGGGCCAGAATCGGCCAAAAATGCGAGTGTTGATGACCGATACGTAAATGCACCCTGCGGTTCGTTAACCGTGGAAATCACTCCGGGGCCCCAAAACAGTGAGTAATAGTCGATGAAACAGGCCAGAATCAGCCAAAACTGTGGGTGTTGATGACTAACACGTAAGTGCGCCTTGGGGTTCAACAACTATGGAAATCACTTCAGGCCCAGAAAACGGTGACTAAAAGTCCACAAAACGCGTTAGAATTGGCCAAAATTGTGAGTGTTCATAACCGACACGTAAGCGCACCCGGGGGTTCGTTAATCGTGGAAATCATTCCGGGGCCCCAAAACAGTGAGTAATTGTCCACGAAACGGGCCAGAATTGGCCAAAACTACTAGTATTGATGACCGACATGTAAACGCACCCCGGGGATCGTTAATCGTGGAAATCACACCGGGGCCCCAAAATAGTGAGTGTTGATGACCGACACCTAAACGCACCTTGGGGTTCAACAACTATGGAAATCGCTTCGGGAGCCCTAAATGGTGAATAATAGCTCACGAATCGCGTCAGAATTGGCCAAAACTGTGAGTGTTGACGACAGAGACGCAAACGCACCCCGGGGATTGTAAATCATGGAAATCGCTCTGGGACGCCAAAACGGCGAGTAATAGTACACGAAACGGACCAGAAATTGGCCAAAATTGTGAGTGTCATTGACCGACACGTAAACGCACCACGGGGTTCGTAAATCATGGAAATCACGCTTGGACCCAAAAACAGAGTAATAGTCCAAGTAACGGGCCAGAATCGGCCAAAAATGCGAGTGTTGATGACCGATACGTAAATGCACCCTGCGGTTCGTTAACCGTGGAAATCACTCCGGGGCCCCAAAACAGTGAGTAATAGTCCATGAAACAGGCCAGAATCAGCCAAAACTGTGGGTGTTGATGACTAACACTTAAGTGCGCCTTGGGGTTCAACAACTATGGAAATCACTTCAGGCCCAGAAAATGGTGACTAAAAGTCCACAAAACGCGTTAGAATTGGCAAAAACTGTGAGTGTTCATAACCGACACGTAAGCGCACCCGGGGGTTCGTTAATCGTGGAAAGCATTCCGGGGCCCCAAAACAGTGAGTAATTGTCCATGAAACGGGCCAGAATTGGCCAAAACTACTAGTATTGATGACCGACATGTAAACGCACCCCGGGGATCGTTAATCGTGGAAATCACACCGGGGCCCCAAAACAGTGAGTGTTGATGACCGACACCTAAACGCACCTTGGGGTTCAACAACTATGGAAATCGCTTCGGGAGCCCTAAATGGTGAATAATAGCCCACGAATCGCGTCAGAATTGGCCAAAACTGTGAGTGTTGATGACAGAGACGCAAACGCACCCCGGGGATTGTAAATCATGGAAATCGCTCTGGGACGCCAAAACGGAGAGTAATAGTACACGAAACGGACCAGAAATTGGCCAAAATTGTGAGTGTCATTGACCGACACGTAAACGCACCACGGGGTTCGTAAATCATGGAAATCATGCTTGGACCCAAAAACAGAGTAATAGTCCAAGTAACGGGCCAGAATCGGCCAAAAATGCGAGTGCTGATGACCGATACGTAAATGCACCCTGCGGTTCGTTAACCATGGAAATCACTCCGGGGCCCCAAAACAGTGAGTAATAGTCCATGAAACAGGCCAGAATCAGCCAAGACTTTGGGTGTTGATGACTAACACGTAAGTGCGCCTTGGGGTTCAACAACTATGGAAATCACTTCAGGCCCAGAAAACGGTGACTAAAAGTCCACAAAACGCGTTAGAATTGGCCAAAACTGTGAGTGTTCATAACCGACACGTCAGCGCACCCGGGGGTTCGTTAATCGTGGAAATCATTCCGGGGCCCCAAAACAGTGAGTAATTGTCCACGAAACGGGCCAGAATTGGCCAAAACTACTAGTATTGATGACCGACATGTAAACGCACCCCGGGGATCGTTAATCGTGGAAATCACACCGGGGCCCCAAAACAGTGAGTGTTGATGACCGACACCTAAACGCACCTTGGGGTTCAACAACTATGGAAATCGCTTTGGGAGCCCTAAATGGTGAATAATAGACCACGAATCGCGTCAGAATTGGCCAAAAATGTGAGTGTTGACGACAGAGACGCAAACGCACCCCGGGGATTGTAAATCATGGAAATCGCTCTGGGACGCCAAAACGGCGAGTAATAGTACACGAAACGGACCAGAAATTAGCCAAAATTGTGAGTGTCATTGACCAACACGTAAACGCACCACGGGGTTCGTAAATCATGGAAATCACGCTTGGACCCAAAAACAGAGTAATAGTCCAAGTAACGGGCCAGAATCGGCCAAAAATGCGAGTGTTGATGACCGATACGTAAATGCACCCTGCGGTTCGTTAACCGTGGAAATCACTCCGGGGCCCCAAAACAGTGAGTAATAGTCCATGAAACAGGCCAGAATCAGCCAAAACTGTGGGTGTTGATGACTAACACGTAAGTGCGCCTTGGGGTTCAACAACTATGGAAATCACTTCAGGCCCAGAAAACGGTGACTAAAAGTCCACAAAACGCGTTAGAATTGGCCAAAACTGTGAGTGTTCATAACCGACACGTAAGCGCACCCGGGGGTTCGTTAATCATGGAAATCATTCCGGGGCCCCAAAACAGTGAGTAATTGTCCACGAAACGGGCCAGAATTGGCCAAAACTACTAGTATTGATGACCGACATGTAAACGCACCCCGGGGATCGTTAATCGTGGAAATCACACCGGGGCCCCAAAACAGTGAGTGTTGATGACCGACACCTAAACGCACCTTGGGGTTCAACAACTATGGAAATCGCTTCGGGAGCCTAAATGGTGAATAATAGCCCACGAATCGCGTCAGAATTGGCCAAAACTGTGAGTGTTGACGACAGACACGCAAACGCACTCCGGGGATTGTAAATCGTGGAAATCTCTCTGGGACGCCCAAACGGTGAGTAATAGTGCATGAAACGGACGAGAATTGGCCAAAATTGTGAGTGATTATGACCGACACTTAAACGCACCGTGGAGTTCGTCAATCGTGGAAATCACTCCGGGACCCCAAAACTAAGTAATAATGCAAGAAATGGGCCAAAATCGTCCCAAAATGCGCTTGTTGATGATCGACACGTAAACGCACCACGGGGTTCGTAAATCATGGAAATCACGCTTGGACCAAAAAACAGAGTAATAGTCCAAGAAACGGGCAAGAATCAGCCAAAACTGTGAGTGTTGATGACTAACACGTAAGTGCGCCTTGGGATTCAACAACTATGGAAATCACTTCAGGCCCAGAAAACGGTGACTAAAAGTCCACAAAACGCGTTAGAATTGGCCAAAACTGTGAGTGTTCATAACCGACACGTAAGCGCACCCGGGGGTTCGTTAATCGTGGAAATCATTCCGGGGCCCCAAAACAGTGAGTAATTGTCCACGAAACGGGCCAGAATTGGCCAAAACTACTAGTATTGATGACCGACATGTAAACGCACCCCGGGGATCGTTAATCGTGGAAATCACACCGGGGCCCCAAAACAGTGAGTGTTGATGACCGACACCTAAACGCACCTTGGGGTTCAACAACTATGGAAATCGCTTCGGGAGCCCTAAATGGTGAATAATAGCCCACGAATCGCGTCAGAATTGGCCAAAACTGTGAGTGTTGACGACAGAGACGCAAACGCACCCCGGGGATTCTAAATCATGGAAATTGCTCTGGGACGCCAAAACGGCGAGTAATAGTACATGAAACGGACCAGAAATTGGCCAAAATTGTGAGTGTCATTGACCGACACGTAAACGCACCACGGGGTTCGTAAATCATGGAAATCATGCTTGGACCCAAAAACAGAGTAATAGTCCAAGTAACGGGCCAGAATCGGCCAAAAATGCGAGTGCTGATGACCGATACGTAAATGCACCCTGCGGTTCGTTAACCATGGAAATCACTCCGGGGCCCCAAAACAGTGAGTAATAGTCCATGAAACAGGCCAGAATCAGCCAAGACTGTGGGTGTTGATGACTAACACGTAAGTGCGCCTTGGGGTTCAACAACTATGGAAATCACTTCAGGCCCAGAAAACGGTGACTAAAAGTCCACAAAACGCGTTAGAATTGGCCAACACTGTGAGTGTTCATAACCGACACGTAAGCGCACCCGGGGGTTCGTTAAACGTGGCAATCATTCCGGGGCCCCAAAACCGTGAGTAATTGTCCACGAAACAGGCCAGAATTGGCCAAAACTACTAGTATTGATGACCAACATGTAAACGAACCCCGTTAATCGTGGAAATCACACTGGGGCCCCAAAACAGTGAGTGTTGATGACCGACACCTAAACGCACCTTGGGGTTCAACAACTATGGAAATCGCTTCGGGAGCCCTAAATGGTGAATAATAGCCCACAAATCGCGTCAGAATTGGCCAAAACTGTGAGTGTTGACGACAGACATGCAAACGCACTCCGGGGATTGTCAATCGTGGAAATCTCTCTGGGACTACCAAATGGTGAGTAATAGTGCATGAAACAGACAAGAATTGGCCAAAATTGTGAGTGTTTATGACCGACACTTAAACGCACCGTGGAGTTCGTCAATCTTGGAAATCACTCCGGGACCCCAAAACTAAGTAATAATGCAAGAAATGGGCCAAAATCGTCCCAAAATGCGCTTGTTGATGATCGACACGTAAGCGCACCATGGGGTCAAACAACCGTGAAAATCACTTTGGGGCCCCAAAACGGTGAGTAATAGTCCATGAAACGGGCCAGAATCGGACCTTAGGGTTCAACCACTATGGAATCGCTTCGGGACCCCTAAATGATGAGTAATAGTCCACGAATAGCGTCAGAATTGGCCAAAATTGTGAGTGTTGACGACAGAGACGCAAACGCACCCGGGGATTGTAAATAATGGAAATCGCTCTGGGACGCCAAAACGGTGAGTAGTACACAAAACAGACCAGAAATTGGCCAAAATTGTGAGTGTCATTGACCGACACGTAAACGCACCACGGGGTTCGTAAATCATGGAAATCATGCTTGGACCAAAAAACAGAGTAATAGTCCAAGAAACGGGCCAGAATCGGCCAAAACTGCGAGTGTTGATGACCGACACGTAAATGCACCCTGCGGTTCGTTAACCGTGGAAATCACTCCGGGGCCCCAAAACAGTGAGTAATAGTCCATGAAACAGGCCAGAATCAGCCAAAACAGTGAGTGTTGATGACTAACACGTAAGTGCGCCTTGGGGTTCAAAAACTATGGAAATCACTTCAGGCCCAGAAAACGGTGACTAAAAGTCCACAAAACGCGTTAGAATTGGCCAAAACTGTGAGTGTTCATAACCGACACGTAAGCGCACCCGGGGGTTCGTTAA
>NW_021178368.1:26665-27618 GCF_002162155.2 Triticum dicoccoides
CAACTATGGAAATCACTTCAGGCCCAGAAAACGGTGACTAAAAGTCCACAAAACGCGTTAGAATTGGCCAAAACTGTGAGTGTTCATAACCGACACGTAAGCGCACCCGGGGGTTCGTTAATCGTGGAAATCATTCCGGGGCCCCAAAACAGTGAGTAATTGTCCACGAAACGGGCCAGAATTGGCCAAAACTACTAGTATTGATGACCGACATGTAAATGCACCCCAGGGATCGTTAATCGTGGAAATCACACCGGGGCCCCAAAACAGTGAGTGTTGATGACCGACACCTAAACACACCTTGGGGTTCCACAACTATGGAAATCGCTTCGGGAGCCATAAATGGTGAATAATAGCCCACGAATCGCGTCAGAATTGGCCAAAACTGTGAGTGTTGACGACAGAGACGCAAACGCACCCCGGGGATTGTAAATCATGGAAATCGCTCTGGGACGCCAAAACGGTGAGTAATAGTACACAAAACGGACCAGAAATTGGCCAAAATTGTGAGTGTCATTGACCGACACGTAAACGCACCACGGGGTTCGTAAATCATGGAAATCACGCTTGGACCAAAAAACAGAGTAATAGTCCAAGAAACGGGCCAGAATCGGCCAAAACTGCGAGTGTTGATGACCGACACGTAAATGCACCCTGCGGTTCGTTAACCGTGGAAATCACTCCGGGGCCCCAAAACAGTGAGTAATAGTCCATGAAACAGGCCAGAATCAGCCAAAACTGTGGGTGTTGATGACTAACACGTAAGTGCGCCTTGGGGTTCAACAACTATGGAAATCACTTCAGGCCCAGAAAACGGTGACTAAAAGTCCACAAAACGCGTCAGAATTGGCCAAAACTGTGAGTGTTCATAACCGACACGTAAGCGCACCCGGGGGTTCGTTAAACGTGGGAATCATTCCGGGGCCCCAAAACAGTGAGTAATTGTCCACGAA
>NW_021178369.1:0-1118 GCF_002162155.2 Triticum dicoccoides
TAGCCTAGCCAAGAGTCAAAGCTGGCTTGCTGCAATAACTCCACCAACCCTTCTTGATAATATGCATGTATGTAGGATCTGATGTAAGTCTTGCTGAGTACCTTTGTACTCATGTTGCTATAATTTACATTTTTACAGAAGACGCTGCAACCCCTTCTGATGGGTTCTACGTAGACGTTGACATCAATGAGTAGGCTAAGGCCCAGGTGGTGATCCTGAGCTTGTGAAGGACCACGTAGTATAGCTAGGCTTTCCAAGCCTCTTTTATTTTACTAGTTGTCTGTACTCAGACAAGTTACTTCCGCTGCTGGTTTGTATGACTGTATGACTTGAATGCTGGGTCGTGTGACCCGTACCTTTGTGTATGTTATGTATGGCTCTCTGAGCCTTAAATAAAGTACTTGTGTCATAGAGTCATGTTGTGATGCCTTGTTGTGTTTGCACATATCGAGCATATTGCGTGTATGATTGAAATGCTTGGTATGTGTGGGATCTGACTACCTAGTTGTTTATCCTTAGTAGCCTCTCTTACCGGGAAATGTCTCCTAGTGTTACCACTGAGCCATGGTAGCTTGCTACTGCTCTGGAACACTTAGGCTGGCCGGCATGTGTCCTTCTTTGTTCCTGTGTCTGTCCCTTCGGGGAAATGTCACGCATTGAGTACCGGAGTCCTGTTAGCCCGCTACAGCCTGGTTTACCGGAGTCCTGCTAGCCCAGTGCTACAGCCCGGACCCACTTGCTGATGACCGACACGTTCGTTGCTGGGTCATGGATGCCTGTCCCTGTAAGCACTGTGCCACTTTGGGTTTACGACTAGTCATGTCAGCCCGGGCTCTTTATCATATGGATGCTAGCGACACTATCATATACGTGAGCCAAAAGGCGCAAACGGTCCCGGGCAAAGGTAAGGCGACACCCGTGGGGATACCGTGCGTGAGGCCGCAAAGTGATATGGGGTGTTACAAGCTAGATCGATGTGACATCGAGTCGGGGTCCTGACAGCGTTGGCATCAGAGCCGGACTGCCTGTAGGTTCTCCAAGCCAAACTGGTCGATGTTGAGTCTAGAAATTCTTTAGTTATATGTAGGGGAATTGTTTGTGGGTTGGAACGTAAGGCT
>NW_021178370.1:0-1188 GCF_002162155.2 Triticum dicoccoides
GAATTGGTCAGTACAGTGTGGTGTGCTTCAGTCAGAGAATGGTCGTCCATACATATCGTTGATTTCCTTCCGATCGTGCCTTTTCCACTTAGTCTCCCCTCGTGCCGCGATCGAGGAAGACCAATCGGCTTAAGGTCAGGAACAAAGTCAACACAAAACTCAATTACCTCCTCATTTCCATAGCCCTTGGCGATGCTTCCTTCTGGCCTAGCACGGTTACGAACATATTTCTTTAATACTCCCATGAACCTCTCGAAGGGGAACATATTGTGTAGAAATACAGGACCGAGAACGAAAATCTCTTCGACTAGGTGAACCAGGAGGTGCGTCATAATATTGAAGAAGGATGGCGGGAACACCAACTCGAAACTGACAAGACATTGGATCACATCGTTCTGTAACCGTGGTAGAACTTCTGGATTGATTACCTTCTGAGAGATTGCAATGAGGAATGCACATAGCTTCACAATGGCTACTCGAACATTTTCCGGCAGGAGCCCCCTCAAAGCAATCGGAAGCAATTGCGTCATAATCACGTGGCAGTCGTGAGACTTCAGGTTTTGGAACTTTTTCTCCGCCATGTTTATTATTCCCTTTATATTGGACGAGAATCCAGACGGGACCTTCATACTGCTCAGGCATTCAAAAAAGATGACCTTCTCTTCTTTGGTCAGAGCGTAGCTGGCACGACCTTGAAACCATTCCGGATGCCGGTCATCAGGGTCTTTCAAACGTTGCTGGTCCTGTCGTGCTTCCTTTGTATCATTTGTCTTCCCATACACGCCCAAGAAGCTTAGGAGGTTCACGCAAATATTCTTCGTAACATGCATCACGTCGATTGCAGAGCGGACATCTAGGACTTTCCAATATTCTAGCTCCCAGAATATAGATTTCTTCTTCCACATGGCTGCGTGCCCGTCAGCTCCCTTCGGAACTGATTGTCCGCCAGGACCCTTTCCAAAGATGACTTTCAAATCCTTGACCATATCAAATACCTCAGCACCAGTGCGTTCCGCAGGCTTCGGCCGGTGATCTGCCTTGCCGTTGTAATGCTTGCCTTTCTTTCTTACTGGATGAATTTTCGGAAGAAATCGACGATGCCCAAGGTACACGTTCTTCTTACAATTTGGCAAATGTACACTTTCAGTCTCATGTAAGCAGTGCGTGCATGCATTGTATCCCTTATTT
>NW_021178371.1:0-944 GCF_002162155.2 Triticum dicoccoides
CTTACAGGGACAGGCATCCATGACCCAGCTTCGAACGTGTCGGTCATCAGCGAGTGGGTCCGGGCTGTAGCACTGGGCTAGCAGGACTCCGGTAAACCGGGCTGTAGCGGGCTAACAGGACTCCGGTACTCAAAGCGTGACATTTCCCCGAAGGGACAGACACCGGAACGAAGAAGGACACATGCCGGCCAGCCTAAGTGTTCCAGAGCAGTAGCAAGCTACCATGGCTCAGCGGTAACACTAGGAGACATTTCCCGGTAAGAGAGGCTACTAAAGATAAACAACTAGATAGTCAGATCCCACACATACCAAGCATTTCAATCATACACACAATATGCTCGATATGTGCAAATACAACGAAGCATCACAACATGACTCTATGACACAAGTACTTTATTTAAGGCTCAGTGAGCCATACATAACATACACAAAGGTACGGGTCTCACGACCCCACATACAAGTCATACAGTCATACAAACCAGTAGCGGAAGTAACTTGTCTGAGTACAGACAGCTAATAAAATAAAAGAGGCTTGGAAATCCTAGCTATACTACGTGGTCCTTCACAAGCTCAGGGTCACCACCTGGGTCTTTAGCCTACTCGTTGATGTCAACGTCTACATAGAACCCATCAGAAGGGGTTGCAGCGTCTTCTGTAAAAATGTAGATTATAGCAACATGAGTACAAAGGTACTCAGCAAGACTTACATCAGATCCTACATACATGCATAGTATCAAGAAGGGTTGGTGGAGTTATTGCAGCAAGCCAGCTTTGACTCTTGGCTAGGCTATCCTACGATACTCCAACTTGAAATGGTTTTGCGCACACGAGTCCACTACTCACCAATTCAATACACTACCGAGGATCCACCTCCGTCTTCCTACGGAAGAGCCATCCTCGGCACTCACACTTATCTTGAGGCTTTTAACAGTTTCCATTTACTT
>NW_021178372.1:0-938 GCF_002162155.2 Triticum dicoccoides
GCCGCCGCGCCCAACGCCGCCCAACCCCGCGCCCTAGTGCCGCCACCGCCACCATGCGTCACCGCGCCGCCGCCGCCCTGCGTCAACGCCGCCGTCGCCGCCGTTCGCCGGAGGTACCGCGCCGCGTCTCTTCTTTCCCTCGGTTCGGTTTTTCTTATAAACCGTTTCGATTCTTTTCTTCTCTACCGATTTGTTTTCTTTCCGATTTTTCGCTAAACCGTTCCGGTGTTCTAGATCGGTTTTTCGTTCGATCTCTTTTCCCGAAAACCCTAGATTGGTTTTCGTTCTTCTTTCGGACCGTTCGTCTCAACGAACGTGATCACCGATTATTTCCCGGTTAACGACGTCTGTTCGTATAACCGTTCTTCTTTTTCTTCTCGTCGGATTTATTCCGCGATCGCGATCTCAGATCCGATCTTCGTTATAGTTTATCTTCTCGCTCGTTTATCGGAATCAGGTGATTCAAGCGCCTGGAGTTTCATCTCGAAACCGCCGTTTCGTCTAATCAACTTGAACAAGCTTTTGCTACAGTAAAATTTTGACCTAGATTCAACTTGCTAGAACGGAGTTGTTTTCTTCCGCCGTTTGTTTTTCGTCGTTTGTTCGGCTCGTTCTTTCTTTGCAACCGGAGTTCTTAAGTTGAACTTTCTGGTTCGTTCTCTTGTTCGATTTTTCCCTGTGCATTAGATGAGTACTTATTGTGTGGTTACTATTGCTTGCCTACGATAGATTGACCGGAGTATGACGATTAGATCTATCAAGAGTTTTGAGTGCGAATCATCTTCATCAACATTGCAGGCAAGTAACACTTGATCATATCTTTCCTACTACCCAGTTTTATTGCATTAGATCAAACCCTCAAACACTTGCATTGTTAGGATCTAATTAAATTGTGGGATGGGAAGTAGATGAGGTAGTACCTATTACCTGTTACTTAT
>NW_021178373.1:0-1390 GCF_002162155.2 Triticum dicoccoides
GGATCTGGCGAGGTGGGATAGCGATCGAGATGGAGGGGGATCGAGATCGAGTGTCCATGAAATTTAAAAATATTCATGATAGTTCAAAAAGTGCCCATGAAATACAATCGAGAAATGAAGGCTACGATTTAAATACAATCGATCTTAGCTAGCTATCTGTTCACAATCTTCTTGCCCTTCTTTTTTGCAAATGGAGTTCTTCTGTGGAACGGACGTCCTTTAGGTAGGGTGGTCCTGCTTCTTCTTGTGGTGTATGCTGCTACTTCATCATCGTCGTCATGTTCGATCCTCGGGTCGCCGTACTTGTCGAAGTCTTGCTCATTGGCTACTCCATCCATTCTGATGATCTTCCTTTTGCCTCTCCTCACGACAACACGACTGGGCTTTGACGGGTCGGTAATGAAGAAGCATTGGTCCACTTGGGAAGCCAGTACCCATGGCTCATTTTTCATTGTGACGTTTGCGCCCGCGGTCTTGGATTTGGCTTCGGGTATAACCATGGTGGTGAAATACCGGTCTTCTTTTAGGACGCTCTTGGCCCATCTGACACGGAACATCGGGACCTTCTCTCCAGCGTAGCTCAGCTCCCAGATCTCCTCGATCCTTCCGTAGTATCTGTCCTTGTCGTTACCGGTGTAGGATTCCATCGTTACCCCGGAGTTCTGATAACCATCGCTCTTCATGTCCTTGGCCTCGGTGTAGAATGTGTAGCCGTTGATATCGTACGCCTCATAGGTCATCAGGTTGTGCTCGGCGCCCTGTGACAAGGCGAATATGAGTTGTTCTTCCGCGGGAGAATCCTCATGTAAAGGGTACGACAGAAGCTTCTGCTTGAACCAACGCGTGAAACATGAGTTGTGCTCTTTGAGTATATCTCCGTCCGTCCTCTGTTGGCCTCGGTCATTGTACGTCTTCTTAATAAAGGTTTTATGCTGTACCACCCAAGGATCGACCACGTCTATGTGTTGTAGCGCGACTAGGTTTGCTCTTTCAAAGTCGGCGAGTCGACCCTCGAAGTCGACATGCATTTCGCGACGACCCTCACGGTGACCCCATCCAGCGAGCCTGCCGAGGTGCCTGTTGACGGGCAGACCAACGGGGTTCTCGATGCCTAGATAATTCGTGCAGTAGGAGATGCACTCTTCGGTCAGAAAGCCCCTGGCTATGCTTCCCTCTGGACGTGACATGTTGCGAACGTATCCTTTGATGACACCATTCATCCTTTCGAACGGCATCATGCTGTGCAGGAACGTCGGCCCGAGTTGGATGATATCGTCCATGATATGGACCAGCAGATGCACCATAACGTCGAAGAATGTGGGCGGGAAGTACATCTCAAGCTCGCATAGTATCACCACGATCTCTTCCTGTAGCCTTCTGAGTTGCCTCA
>NW_021178374.1:0-1099 GCF_002162155.2 Triticum dicoccoides
AGGAGTTGAGTTGCCATGATACCACGACGAAACATCCTGGAGGAGGGTGATTCGTAGATTATTATCTTAAGTGGCAAAAAGAATTACTTTTGATTCAAAGATCATTGAAACTCTTCATACCAGCCTAAGGCAATTCACAACGATCGTTTGGAGGGGGTCGGTAGAATGGCATACTCGGACTTGGATGATGTGGATTACCTTGTTGAAGACAACGTAATGGATGAATTTGCTTATCACCGGAAATGGAAGAGACCCATGGTAGAATGGCACATTGGCGGTGCAAGCTAGGAACAAAATGCAAATGCTGGGAATGATTCTGGTAACTGGGGAAGAACCCAACAACAGAGAGTGAATTCACTGTTTGAAGAGGTCATAGCATTGCCGAGGAAACTGAGAGGAATCCCAGTTAGTGCCGATGATAACACGTAGCACTTGTGCGTGCTCTCAAGAACTTGAGCATTTCCACATTTGTCAAGGTTTTACCAACATCCGTGTCAAGGGTCCGGTAACACAACCTACTACCATGATGAACGGTGATGGATGATGCAGATGCAAAGGAAGATGACACTTCTCAGATTTCATCTTAGCGAGGCCAAGGAAATAAAATCTGGATGATCGACCGAGAGACATTTAGCACTCCGCTTCTAATGTTCTCCTTGACGTGCTAGTGTAACCCATTCATAGGTATGGTTTGATAACTAGAACATCAAGTAAAGGTCGGACTTCGGGAGCAATAGAATCCATAAGGAACAGTTACGGAGGTAAATCCTACGAAATCCTTATGGGGAGGTGGCCAACTTCCTCAAACAAGATACTACAATAATAGGTCTTCCGGCTGGGTGTGTTGGCCACGACATCCACTTTACCGGTTATCAAGGGACCAATATTATAGTTCTTGGGAAATGTTCCAACCATCATATCTGCCTGAGATTCAGATCTGGTTGGTGTCAGGATATTCCAGACTCATCGAGTCTAGGAAGAAAATGAAAGTTTGCAACACAAATCGACGAGATGACGTTGCGAGATTCTTGGGAAATGAACTACGATAGCAAGCTCCAAAACATGAGCTGGTTCTGCTACACATGTGTGAACACGCTGC
>NW_021178375.1:0-1000 GCF_002162155.2 Triticum dicoccoides
CTGCATCATATACAATTCTTCCTTAAGGAAACCATTAAGGAATGCCGTTTTGACGTCCATTTGCCATATTTCGTAATCATAGAATGCGGCAATTGCTAACATGATTCGGACGGACTTCAGCTTCGCTACCGGTGAGAAAGTCTCATCGTAGTCAACCCCTTGAACTTGTCGATAACCCTTAGCGACAAGCCGAGCTTTATAGATGGTCACATTACCATCCGCGTCTGTCTTCTTCTTAAAGATCCATTTATTTTCTATGGCTCGCCGTTCAACGGGCAAGTCAGTCAAAGTCCATACTTCGTTCTCATACATGGATCCTATCTCGGATTTCATGGCTTCTAGCCATTTGTCGGAATCTGGTCCCGCCATCGCTTCTTCATAGTTCGAAGGTTCACCGTTGTCTAACAACATGATTTCCAAGACAGGGTTGCCGTACCACTCTGGTGCGGAACGTGTCCTTGTGGACCTTCAAATTTCAGTAGGAGCTTGATCAGAAGTATCTTGATCATTATCATTAACTTCCTCTCTAGTCGGTGCTGGCATCTCAGGAACATTTTTCTTGAGTTGCGCCATTTTCCGGTTCAAGAGGCAATACTTCATCAAGCTCTACTTTCCTCCCACTTACTTCTTTCGAGAGAAACTCTTTCTCCAGAAAGGACCCATTCTTGGCAACAAAGATCTTGCCTTCGGATCTGAGGTAGAAGGTGTACCCAATAGTTTCTTTTGGGTACCCTATGAAGACGCATTTTTCCGATTTGGGTTCGAGCTTTTCAGGTTGAAGTTTCTTGACATAAGCATCGCATCCCCAAACTTTTAGAAACGACAGCTTAGGTTTCTTCCCAAACCATAATTCATACGGTGTCGTCTCAACGGATTTCGACGGAGCCCTATTTAAAGTGAATGCGGCAGTCTCTAAAGCATAGCCCCAAAAAGAAAGCGGTAAATCGGTAAGAGACATCATAGATCGCACCATATCTAACAGAGTGCGATTACGACGTTC
>NW_021178376.1:0-1349 GCF_002162155.2 Triticum dicoccoides
GGGGGGGGGGCACGCACCGGAGACGCGTGCTGGGCGTTTGCAACCGCCTCAACACTTCCAGATTTGTGAGAGGCCGCCTACGCAAGATTTGACGGTATGCTAGCCCCCGGAGGCCGCCGGCCACAGTCGTAGACGTGCGAAGAGCAATCCGCGTAGAGGGAAGTGTTCAGATACTTCTCCATCACAAAAAATTATGAAAAATTACCATCAGTCCTATAGCACATGTGCCCACGTTGTGTAAAAACTCATGATTTTATCGCGCTCCAAGTATTTAATAATATTCACGCTGCATCGTTACCGCAGAACGTCTACTACCGTTTCATTGTCGTCCGTGAGGGGGGCCACAACCCGGAGACGCGTGGCGCCTCTTTGGACATGCCACAACACCACCCCGCATGTATGAGGGCCCGGTACGACGCTCCGATGGCATTGCTACCCCCCCAGGGCCTCCGTCCCGCCTAACCCTGTAGCGTTTGACCACGGGATCTAGCCCTTTGACTTTGCACGGACGGGCTTTGACCAGTGGACCTCTCCACCTGGTTGTGTTAGGTCGGCCCAGAGGGACACCGGGAAGCAACATCCGGGCCAGGCCCACAGCTACATCCACTCCGTGTAGACCCGACGCGTCCGTTTCCCCCATCCAGGTGCCAGCGGCGGCGGCGTCCGTGAGGGGGGGGGGCACGCACCGGATACGCGTGCTGGGCGTTTGCAACCGCCTCAACACTTCTAGATTTGTGAGAGGCCGCCTACGCAAGATTTGATGGTATGCTAGCCCCGGGAGGCCGCCGGCCACAGTCGTAGACGTGCGAAGAGCAATCCGCGTAGAGGGAAGTGTTCAGATACTTCTCCATCATAAAAAATTATGAAAAATAACCATCAGTCCTATAGCACATGTGCCCACGTTGTGTAAAAAACTCATGATTTTATCGCGCTCCAAGTATTTAATAATATTCACGCTGCATCGTTACCGCAGAACGTCTACTACCGTTTCATTGCCGTCCGTGAGGGGGGGCCACAACCCGGAGACGCGTGCCACCTCTTCGGACATGCCACAACACCACCCCGCATGTATGAGGGCCCGGTACGACGCTCCGGTGGCATTGCTACCCCCCAGGGCCCCCGTCCCGCCTAACCCTGTAGCATTTGACCACGGGATCTAGCCCTTTGACTTTGCACGGACGGGCTTTGACCAGTGGACCTCTCCACCCGGTTGTGTTAGGTCGGCCCAGAGGAACACTTTGGAGAAACATCCGGGCCAAACACACAGCTACATCCACTCCGTGTAGACCCGACGCGTCCGTTTCCCCCCTCCAGGTGCCGCCGGCGGCGGCGTCCGTGAGGAGGGGGGG
>NW_021178377.1:0-782 GCF_002162155.2 Triticum dicoccoides
TGAACACTTTTTCAAAGTTTTTAACATTTTCCAAAATCAAGAATATTTTTTGAATTCATGAACATTTTATACTTGCAAACATTTTTTAAAATTGTGAACATTTTTTATTTTATGTGCAAATGGACGAACCAAATGATGGATGAAAATCTGGTAATAAGCAACATATACAAAAAAGGAGTAAGAAACATCCATGTCTTTAATAGAAAAATGAAAGTACTAATTAAGGGTGCAACATAAAAATAATTTTAAAAATAATTAACATGGAAGATAACATTATATTTAGAATGTACAAAATTTTCTGGGCGATTTTCATATTTAGCATGCTAAATTTAAAGTTGGAGTTTGAAAGATATGAATATTTTAAAAAATACTTGAATCTGCAAAAAAAAGTTAAAAGAGAATATTTTGGCCGTATTGTACTGTGTAGACACACTGTTAAGCTACACTTGGCGAGGTAGCTCTATAGTACGGCAATTGAAATTCGCGAAAAAAAGGGTGCAAAAATGGGGATGACCAAGTTTCGAACAAAGGTCTCCTGGATTGTGGAGAAGCACCTAGGCCAGTAGGCTGGTTTGTTCGGTTGTGTTTTGTAAGGGAATTTCCTTACATGAACCAAGCTCTATCGGTGGCGGGTTAAGAAAGAAAAAAACGAATCGTTTTTCTACTTACGGGTGGCATAGGTGGGTAATTTTTACTAACTTAGAGGGTAATTTTAATGACGGACGACCAGAAGCAATAGCCACTTTATTAGTATATATATATATATATATATATATATATAT
>NW_021178378.1:0-970 GCF_002162155.2 Triticum dicoccoides
GGTCAGAATTGGCCAAAGCTGTGAGTGTTGATGACGGGCACATAAACGCACCCCAGGGATCGTCAATCATGGAAATCGCACTGGAACCCCAAAACGGTGAGTAACAGTGCACAAAACATACCAGAATCGGCCAAAATTGTGAGTTTTGATGACCGACACGTAAACGCACCCCGGTGTTCGTCAATCGTGGAAATCACTTCGGGATCCCGAAACTGAGTAATAGTCCAAGAAACGAGCAAGAATCGGCCCAATCTGCGAGTCTTGACGACCAACACGTAAGCACATCTTGGGGTTCGACAACCATGGAAATTGCTTTGGGACTCCAAAACGGTGAGTAATAGTCCGTGAAAGAGCCCTGAATCGGTAAAACCTAGGGTTATTGATCAACGATACATAAACGCACCCCGGGGTTCGTCAATCATGGAAATCGATTAGGGACCCGAAATCAGTGAGTAATAGTCCATGAAACGGGCGAAACTCGGCCGAAACTGCAAATGTTGATGACAGACACATAAACACACCGTTGTTCGTCGATCGTGGAAATCACTACGTGACCCCAAAACTGAGTAATAGTCCAAGAGACGGGCCAGAATCGGCCAAAACCGTGATTGTTGATGACCGACACGTAAGCGCGCCTTGTGCTTCGACAACCATGGAAATCGCTTTGGGACCCCAGAAAGGTGAGTAATAGTCCATGAAATGGGCCAGAATCGACAAAAACCATGAGTGTTGATGACCGACACGTAAACGCACCACGGGGTTTGTTAATCGTGGAAATCACTGCGGGACCCCAAAACAGTCAGTATTAGTCCACGAAACGGGCCTGAATTGGCCAAAACAATGAGTGTTGATGACCGACACGTAAGTGCACCTTAGGGTTCAACAACTGTGGAAATCGCTTCGTGACCGCAAAACGGTGAGTAATAGTCCATGAAATAGGCGAGAATCGACAAAAACCACGAGTGTTGAT
>NW_021178379.1:0-1143 GCF_002162155.2 Triticum dicoccoides
TAGTGATACACATTTTCATGCCAAAAGATATAAGATAGTAATGATAGTACCACTTACTTGTGGCACTGCCATGTAAGTCATAATGGTATAAAACGCATGAAGAAGCTCCATGTTGATGGATCTTTGGACTCACTCGTTTTTGAAAAGTTTGAGACATGCGAACCATGTCTATTGGTGTATATGCATGAAGAAACTCCATGCAAATGGATCGTTCGGACTCACTTGATTTTGAATCACTTGAGATATGCAAATCATACCACATGGGCAAGATGACTGAAAATCCTCATTTTCAGTAAGATGGAACAAGATAGCAACTTGTTGGAAGTAACACATTTTGATGTGTGCAGTCGAATGAGTGCTGAGGCATGCAGTGAATATCATTATGTTCTTACTTCACAGATGATTCGAGTAAATGTTGAGTATATTTACTTGATGAAACACAAGTCTGAATTATTGAATGGTTCAAGTAATTTCAGAGTGAAGTAGCAGATCATTGTGACAAGAGGATAAAATGTCTATGATATGATCATAGAGATGAATATCTGAGTTACGAGTTTTGGCACACAATTAAGACATTGTGGAAATTGTTTCGCAATTAATACCGCCTGGAACACCATAATGTGATGGTGTGTCCGAACATCATAGTTGCACCCTATTGGATATGGTGGGTACCATGATGTCTCTTATCGAATTACTACTATCGTTCATGGGTTAGGCATTAGAGACAACCACATTCACTTTAAATAGGGCACCACGTAATTCCGATGAGATGACACCGTATGAATTATGGTTTAGAGAAACCTAAGTTGTCGTTTCTTAAAAGTTTGGGGCTGCGACGCTTATATGAAAAAGTTTCAGGTTGATAAGCTCGAACCCAAAGCGGATAAAATGCATCTTCATAGGAAACCCAAAACAGTTGGGTATACCTCCTAATTCAGATCCGAAAGCAATATGGATTGTTTCTAGAATCGGGTCCTTTCTCGAGGAAAAGTTTCTCTCGAAAGAATTGAGTGGGAGGATGGTGGAGACTTGATGAGGTTATTGAACCGTCTCTTCAACTAGTGTGTGACAGGGCACAGGGAGTTGTTCCTGTGGCACCTACACCAATTGAAGTGGAAGCTTATGATATTGATCATGAAACTT
>NW_021178380.1:0-12949 GCF_002162155.2 Triticum dicoccoides
AAGTATAGGCTATTTTTAGAGTCCGTATGTGTGGGGAAACAAGAGATAGGGTTGATTTCGGACTCCTCCACCAAGGGCCACGAAATTCCCCCCTCTTCCTCCATATATACAGCCCTTAGGGCATCGTTTAGACTTTGGGTTTTGTTTAGATTAAAAGTTCGCCATAGCTGCAACTTCGCGTACTTCGTTTGTGTTCAACGACCAGACAAAGGCGTCACAGAACCCCACCTTGATCAATAAAGCTTTCATCTTATATTCGCAATATCCAGATTGCAATCTTAGTTTCTTGCTTGTTCTTCGTTTGCTCGCAGGAAACAGACTCTCGTGGTCAGGTTGATCGTGCTCCGGCGTGGTCAATAACCTCTCGGAGTTGGTTTAGCGATTGCTAAGGCGCGACGTCCTCGCACGTTCGTAGTCGGATCGTCAAAGTCGACTTCCACCAAAGTGAAATCCACCTTCTCATCGAAAGACGGGACACCTTTGCCTCTATCAGGCGTCCTCCATGTAGAACCATTCCGAAGGCCAGTCTTTGGATGCCTTCTTCGGGGTGCCGGATAGATATCCGGTCCCAGCGATGCGCCATATTTCGGCTCCGCCCACTTGATATATCGACCCCTCATAGGAACGGGGTACGAGACAAAACAATCTCTTCCACAGTGCAAAATGGGGTTCGATGCCCAGGAACAGCTCGCAAAGAGCTACAAAGCCCGCGATGTGCAAAATGGAGCCAGGTGTGAGGTGGTGAAGCTGGAGTCCGTACAACTCCAGGAGCCCCCGAAGAAACAGGTGTATGGGAAATCCGAGTCCCCGTATTAGATAAGGGACGAAGCATACCCGCTCTCCTTTGGAAGGGTTGGGGACGCTCTCCGCCTGCTTTCCGCCCTTGAAGGTGGCCAATCCGGCTCGAACCGGGACCATGAAAGCTGGGGGAAGATATCCCTCCGTTTGGAGCGCCACTAGCTCGCTGTGTGGAACGGAGCATCTCCCCCAATCTCCTGGCTTAGGGCTGGGAGCGCGAGAGGAGGAGCCGCGTCGACTATCCATGATGGAATGGGTTTTTGTTAGAGGCGCTTCGATGAGGACTTGCGGATGGAGGATGGTGTGAGCTGGATCTAGATCCTCGCCTCTCTTATAGGTGGCTCGTTCGCACGGCTAGGGGGTAAAATGTAAAAATACCCTAGCTTTTCGCATTCATACGACACGTGGAAGAAGGCCATTATTGGGCGTAGAAGCCAAGGAGCGCAACATTTATAAGGAAGCCGGACACTATTCAACAGGAACATGAAGTTTGAAGGAGAACCCGCCTTGCAACGCCGAAGACAATATACGCGCCGGACCCGTCGTCGCTGAAGCCCGGTTCGGGGGCTACTGAGGGAGTTCCGGACTAGGGGGGTGTCCGGATAGCCGAACTATCATCATCGGCCGGACTCCAAGACTATGAAGATAGAAGATTGAAGACTTCGTCCCGTGTCCGGATGGGACTTTCCTTGGCGTGGAAGGCAAGCTTGGCAATACGGATATGTAGATCTCCTACCATTGTAACCGACTTTGTGTAACCCGGCTACTCTTCGGTGTCTATATAAACCGGATGGCTTTAGTCCTTAGGACGAACAACAATCATACCATAGGCTAGCTTCTAGTGTTTAGCCTCCTTGATCTCGTGGTAGATCCACTCTTGTAACACACATCATCAATATTAATCAAGCAGGACGTAGGTTTTACCTCCATCAAGAGGGCCCGAACCTGGGTAAAACATCGTGTCCCTTGTCTCCTGTTACCATCCGCCTAGATGCACAGTTCGGGACCCCCTACCCGAGATCCGCCGGTTTTGACACCGACAATGGGCATAGAATATGTAATGGACAACAACCCATAACTATATGAGGGCCATGTAGAACAAATGCTTGATGTCTTTGCATGAAGAGAGCGGTGGGAAAAAAATCCATGGGATCGAAAGTCATCATTGCTCTCTAGAGCTCGTTTTGTCAACTCGTGGGACTGCGAGTTTGACAAGTATTCATGGGTACCTACACGAAAGAGACACAAACCAAAGAAACTGTGTGCATGGTAAATGTACACATCATCCATCATGCTGTGTATGTGCATGTGCCAGTTAGCACTAGATAAGCATGGCTCAAAGAAATTTGATGCATGGTATAAGAACATGTCATCCATCATGAAAGAATAGTTACTGTGTATAACACGATAGAGACACAAATTGAGAATCCAAGTATATGGCACAACAATAGCATGTTTATTCATGGGGAGCATATGGTGCACATAATTATTGGAGTCATGCAATGCATGGGATGTACCAAAATCTCCTAAAATGTATGAGGAAACTATGGGGGTCTCCTCATGAGCAAAATCGGAAACATCATATGGAGAAAATGGACAACATCGAAAACAATACATATCCGAAGCTAGGTTGTCATGGCATGGCATATGAGATAAATGATGCAAAGGGAGCATATCAATATTATCGCAAGAAAAACAAATGCCAATAACCATGGGCTTGTCATCTATGCCATATGTGCAAATTGGGTTTATTTTGATGGCATATGCATATTCACTACGAAAAGAGTGCAAATATGACATATGGTGGATCTCATGCATAGCATATGACAAGTCAAGAGGATTGTCAAACATATGTAACCTAAATAATTGTCACAAGAAATCCTATGTAACATGGCATCACAACTAAGAGACTCCACATGAGAATCATCATACTGATCATAAATGGGCAAATCTTCGCATGGGGAAATCGTACTAGCATGAAGCATGGTACTATGTGGATCAATATCATGCAAGCAATCAATGTCAAGAATGTCCACTAGTAGGACTTGAGTATCACCGTCACCTATGTTACCGTTTTCATTCCACTCAAGTGGTGTAGGTGAGGTGGGAAATACCAAATGGTGCTCATCTTCATCTTGATGGAACCATGTGGGGGTGCATCATATTCCACCATGGCCATCGTCTTGTCCAAAGGGAGGACAAATTCATCGAGGATCGACGCGTCATCATAAAAGGGACCATGCACCGAATGAGAAGACACAATAGAGGTAGAGGTCAAGTTGTTAGAAATTCAAATGGCCTCACGAGACCTAGCAACTATCACACTCTCTTTATGTGGTGGTTCAGTCACTCCCTCAAAATAGGTGTACTCAAAGTCACATATGGTGGAGTCACTCATATCACTCAAGTGGTGGGGGTTGTGGCTCTCCTCACATGGGAATTGGGGCAACTAGTCATATATGGGGCTAGTGGTGAAGTCACTCTCATTCTCAAAATGGTGGCAAAATTCACTCAAGTCATCATACGTCACCGTGTTTGAAGGGAAAATCACATGCTCAACCATCTCGTCGCCGTCGTTGTGGATGAAGGCCGAAGATGGCACATCATCACTCTCCTCCATGACCTAAGGCAAAATCCCATGCTCGATCATCTCATCATCATCGCCGTGGATGAAGGCCGAAGATGGCACATCATCACTCTCCTCCATGACCGAAGGTAAAATCCCATGCTCGATCATCTGGTCATCATCGCCGTGGATGAAGGCCGAAGATGGCACATCATCACTCTCGCCTCCAAAGATGGAAGCATCATCCTTGCTTGCCACCTTGTCGCTCGCCTCCAAAGCTTGGTCCTTCAGGGTCCGTACTCATCGCCGCGCCATCTTAAAAAAGAGTCGAAGTCGACTCGGCATCATCAATGCCACAAAGAGGGATGGCGGTGAAGTCGAACTTGGGAGCATCTTCTTGGAGCTCGTCCTGCCTTGACATCTTGGTGGTACTATCCTCATGCTCGTTTCCATAGAGCTTGGTCGTCGTGAAGTGAGCTTGGGGTGGAAAAGTCTTGGCCTTCATGAGTTCTTGTTCCGCCTTGATAGAGAAAAAGGTGTCCCATCTTTCGATGAGATGGTAATATCGCTTTGGGTGGAGTAGACTTCGACGATCCGACTACAAAGGTGCGAGGACGTCGTGCCTTAGCAATCGCTAAACCAACTCCGAGAGGTTATTGACCATGCCGGAGCACGATCAACCTGACCACGAGGGTCTATTTCCTGCAAGCAAACGAAGAACAAGCAAGAAACTGAGATTGCAATCTGGATATTGCGAATATAAGAGGAAAGCTTTATCGATGAACTTGGGGTTCTGTGACGTCTTTGTCTGGTCGTTGAACACAAACGAAGTACGCGAAGCTGCAAGTATGGTGAACTTTAATCTAAACAAAACCCAAAGTCTAAACGACGCCCTAAGGGTTGTATATATGGAGGAAGAGGGGGGGAATTACGTGGTCCTTGAGGGAGGGGTCCAAAGCCAACCCTAACTCTTGTTTCCCCACACACACGGACTCTAAAAACAGCCTATAATCAAGTATTTCGAAATTACATGGGCCTGGCCCAATAAAAAGGTGATGCAGCACCTAGAATAGCCTGGGGACAAAAATTATGAAGTAGCATCTTGTATATTTCGTCCAAGGCTTAATGCACTCATTATGGTGGCGTCAACGTCCTGAAATCATCACTTGTAACTCCGTTCTTGTTCCCCTTGCGCATGCCATCATCTCCATGCTTGTTCTTGCTCCAATGTTCATCCTTCTCCAAGCTAGGCCCTTCATTTGTAAGCAAGACAAATGTATCCAATTTAGGCAGCATCATATTCTCATGAACATTAGAATCATTACCAACAAACGAAAGTACCTGGTAATTTCATTGGCATGCGTGAGCTCTAGTAATTGGTCCAATATCTATAGTAGCAGGGACTGTGGGCGTAACAAAGGTATTGATGTCCTCATCATCCTCCCCTTCTAGCAATGAAGTCGTCCTCGACGCAAGTTCATCTTCCTCTCCCAAATAAGGCTTCAACTCTGCAATGTTAAAAGTGGGACTAACCTCAAGATCTGCAGGCAGCTCAAGTTTATATGCATTTTCTCTAACACCTTAAAAGGTCCAACAACACGTGGCATTAGTTTTGATTTGCACAAATCAGGAAATCTATCCTTACGCAAATGTAACCAAACAAGATCTCCAGGTGCAAACACAACATGTTTTCTACCCTTATCTCCAGCAAGTTTATATTTAGCATTCATATGTTCAATGTTTTCCTTAGTTAACTCATGCATTTTTACAATCAATTCAGCACGTTGTTTAACATCAAAATTAACCTTTTCCGAAGACGGAAGAGGCAACAAATCAATAGGTGCACGAGGTAGGAAACCATACACAATTTCGAAAGGGCACATCTTAGTAGTAGAACGCAATGAACGATTATAAGCAAATTCAATATGAGGTAAGCATTCCTCCCACATTTTCTTATTATTCTTCAAAATAGCCTTAAGCATAGTAGACAATGTTCCATTGACTACTTCAGTTTGTCCATCAGTTTGGGGGTGACAAGTAGTACTGAAAAGCAGCTTAGTCCCTGAGGGAGTCCTAGATGAGGGGGTATCCGGACAGCCGGACTATATACTTTGGCCGGACTGTTGGACCATGAAGGTACAAGACTCAAGACTTCGTCCCGTGTCCGGATGGGACTCTCCTTTGCGTGGAAGACAAGCTTGGCGATCCGGATATTATATTTCCTTCTTTGTAACCGGCTCAATGTAAACCCTAGCCCTCTCCGGTGTCTATATAAACCGGAGGGTTTAGTCGTTAGAGACAGAATCATAATCATCATAGGCTAGCTTCTAGGGTTTAGCCTCTACGATCTCGTGGTAGATCAACTCTTGTAACACCCATATCATCAATATCAATCAAGCAGGAAGTTGGGTTTTACCTCCATCAAGAGGACCCGAACCTGGGTTAACATTGTGTCCCTTGCCTCCTGTTACAATTGGCCTAAGATGCATAGATCGGGACCCCCTACCCGAGATCCGCCGGTTTTGACACCGACATTGGTGCTTTCATTGAGAGTTCCTCTGTGTCGTTGCTGCAAGGCTTGATGGCCCCATCAATCGTCAACAACAACATGGTCCAAGGTGAGACTTTTCTCCCCAGACAGATCTTCGTGTTCGGCGACTTCGTACTGCGGGCCAATTCGCTTGGCCATCTGGAGCAGATCGACAGCTATGCCCCTGGCCACCAGGTCAGGTTCGGAAACTTGAACTACACGGCCGATATCCGCGGAGACTTGATCTTCAACAGGTTTGGGCCTGTGCTAGGAGCGTCGGACAGTCACGATGAGCACGGCTTAGACCTGCTATCGGACAATGCTCGGGATATCGCCCCTGCAGAAGCTCCGGACCTAAATCCGGATCAAATGGCGTCGCCCGAGGACGGACGGATGGACCCCGCCCCAGAGCCCGCACACTCATCGGCGGTAGAGTCGAACACAGGCTTCACCCCCAAGGAAGCCTATGACTCCTGACCCGCGGACTCATATCCGGCTGTAGGTTCTGGTCCACGCACCTCCGAGCCCACCGAATCTGGTTGGACTCCAGTAATGGAGTTCACTGCTGCGGATATCTTCTAGCACTCCCCTTTTGGCGACATGCTGAACTCGTTAAGATCTCTCTCTTTGTCAGGAGACTCTTTGCCGAACTATGTCCTGCTCGAGTGGGAAGCAGGCGACGAAGTACTTCGTTGCCCACCCACCACCCACTTCATTGCCACGGTCGATGACTTAACCGACGTGCTTGACTTCAAGTCCGAAGACATCAACGGTATGGACGATGATGTAGGAGAAGAACAGGAACCACCGCCCACGGGGCGGTGGACAGCCACCTCCTCATATGATATATATATGGTGGACACTCCGAAGGAAACCAATGGTGATGAGGCAACGGAGGATAACCCCTCAGGGAAGAAAGCAAAGCATGGGCGTCGTCGGCGCCGCTCCAAGCCCCGCCACAGAAATACCGGCACAAGAGACGAAAACAATCCGAATGGTGCCGAAGATGAATACAACCCCGATCAGCCTGCCTTCGAGCAGGCCGAGAAGGAAGATGGGCAGGTTAGCCGAGACGAACAGGCGACGGACGGATATCCGGAGGAGGACAACTACATGCCCCCCTCCGAAGATGAGATTAGCCTCGGCGGCGACGAGTTTGGTGTGCCTGAGGACCCCGTGGAGCAGGAGCGCTTCAAGCGCCGGCTTATGGCCACTGTGAGGAGCCTGAAAAAGAAGCAGCAGCTCCAAGCTGATCAAGACCTGCTCACAGACAGATGGACTGAAGTCCTAGCAGTTGAGGAATATGGACTCGAGCGCCACACAGCTGACCGGCCACCTCGTGGCCAGGAGAAAATGGCATATCAGCCCGAATACCATCCCGCACCCCCACGCCAATATACTACGGCCCGGAGCAATAGGCAGGACCTGCAAGATATACTGGAAAACAAGGCGGGACAGTCAAGATCGATCTACGGATCACGGGGGCGCGCCCCAACACGTAACGATGATCGTCATGCCGGATACACTATGAACAAGTCCGGCCGGGCCAAATATACCCACCCAGACTCATTCGAACTGCGTAGCCACATAGTCCGGCATAGAGGCGCCGCACACCCCCTCTGCTTCACTGACGAAGTGATGGATCATGAATTCCCAGAAGGGTTTAAACCCGTAAACATCGAATCATACGATGGCACAATAGACCCCGCAGTATGGATCGAATATTTCCTTCTCCACATTCACATGGCCCGCGGAGACGATCTACACGCCATCAAGTATCTCCCCCTTAAACTCAAAGGACCAGCCCGGTATTGGCTCAACAGCCTGCCGGCAAATTCCATTGGCAGTTGGGAAAACCTGGAGGATGCGTTCCTCGACAACTTCCAGGGAACATATGTGCGACCACCGGATGCCGATGACTTGAGCCACATTACCCAACAGCCCGGAGAGTCATCCACGAAATTTTGGACTCGGTTCCTAACCAAAAAGAACCAAATAGTCAACTGTCCGGACGCTGAAGCCCTGGCGGCTTTAAGCATAATATCCGTGACGAGTGGCTCGCCCGACACCTCGGCCAGGAAAAATGAAAGTCCATGGCAGCCCTCATGACACTCATGACCCGTTTTTGTGTAGGCGAGGATAGCTGGTTGGCTCGTAGTAGCACCACGCCGATAAATTCAGGCACCTTAGATATGCGTGACAATAATGGCAAGCCACAGTGCAACACACATAAGCGACGGAACAATGGCGACAACATTGAAGACACGGCAGTCAACGCCGGATTCAGTGGCTCAAAATCCGGTCAGAGAAAAAAGCCGTTAAAAAGAAACAATCAGGGACCATCTAGTCTAGACACATACTTGAACGCTCGTGCCAAATTCATGGCACCCCAGATAAGCTAGCAAACCACACTAACAGAGACTGCTGGGTGTTCAAACAGGCCGGTAAAATAAACACCGAAAATAAGGACAAGGGGCTGCATAGCGACGATGACTAGGATCCCCGGCGTCCGAACACAGGAGGACAGAAGAAATTTTCTCCCCAGGTGAAAACGGTCAACATGATCTATGCCACCCACATTCCCAAACGGGAACGAAAGCGAGCACTACGGGACGTCTATGCGATGGAGCCAGTCGCCCCAAAATTCAACCCATGGTCAGCCTGTCCGATCACCTTCGATCATAGGGATCACCCTACCAGCATCCGTCACGGCGGTTCAGCCGCATTGGTCCTTGATGAGGACATGACTACCTTGGATATGACCAAAAATATTGCATATATGCATATTTGTCAGGTGATTTCTAGTGCAAACTATTCAATAATCTATTTATGTTATCCAGAACAAAAATACTTCACACACTTTTGTGTTTTGTCTAATTGCAGGTGTATGGGACATTTGTACAATCCACATATGAAGCTAAGGAAGAAAGAGATGTTTATTTGCTGTCCAAAAAGTTTTCTCACGTCACTTTTGGCCCAAGAGAAGATAGAGTCCAAGTCTCTCACGTTCTGGATTCAGATTCGGACTGCACAGACATACCTGACTCAAAACGCACACAAGTTTTTCATACGGACTCCGAATTGGGTGATTCTTTTTTTGTTGGAAACTAGATTTCGTGCACTTTCCAACCCAATTGGAATCACCTTCAAATTCGTCCGGAGCGTTGAGTTGTGGACGAAACAATCTGATGCTGCAGCAGAATCCGAGTCAAAGTACAAGTCCAAAGGTGTTACATCACCTCCACTTGGGCCCATTGGCCTTGTACGACCTAGATTTAGTTTTAGGCTGCCTTGGGACGTCCTCCCACCTCCTTGGCCGCCACCCCTTGCTCCTATATAAGTAGATCCATCTAGTAGCTTTTCCTTGGGATTTGTTTAGTTAAAAGTTAGCCATTGCAACTTCGTGTACTTCGTTTGTGTCCAACGACCAGACCAAGACCGCTTCCGGATCCCCACCATTATCAATACTTCATATTTATTTGCAATATTCAGATTGCTTTATCATATTCTTGCTCGTTCTTCGATTGCTTGCAGGAATAGACCTTCGTGGTCAGGCTGACCGTGCTTCCAACATCGTCAGTAACCTCAGGAGATTGGTTTAGCGATTGCTAAGGCGCAACGTCGTGCACGTTTGTAGTCGGATCGTCAAAGTCGTCTCCACCAAATCGATAGTTATCATCTCATCGAAAGATTAGGACACCCCGCCTCTATCAGTCCTAGACCCAATCATCGATGGATTTCACCTCACGCGAGTCCTTATGGATGGCGGCAGCAACCTGAACCTGCTTTATCAGGACACAATGTGCAAAATGGGCATGGACCCTTCAAGGATCAAGCCCACCAAAACCACCTTCAAAGGTGTAATTCTAGGAGTAGAGGCCCATTGCACGGGCTCCATAACGCTGGAAGTGGTCTTCGGATCTCCGGATAACTTCCAAAGCGAGGAATTAATCTTTGATATCATCCCTTTCCGCAGTGGTTATCACACACTACTTGGACGAACCGCATTCGCTTGATTCAATGCGGTACCACACTATGCAAACCTCAAGCTCAAGATGCCAGGACCTCGCGGGGTCATAACAGTCAACGGGAACATGGACCGCTCTCTCCGTGCAGAAGAACATACTGCAGCCCTCCCGGCGAAAGTACAATGCGGCCTTCTCCGACAAACCACCAATCCGGCAACAACAACCCCGAACACGATCAAGCGAGTCCAGAGTACCCCACAGCAGGATTGCCAGGCACGCCAAGAGCGCGACTAGCAGTCCGGCTTCCGCTCCAGCCCCATCAAGGCAGCATCCGTGCCACGCGTACACAATTACGCACTAAAAATACCATGAGCATAGGCGGAGGCACAATAGGGACTCAGTCAAACAGCGCGGCTCAGCCGCAACATACCTTAATAACCCCCTTTTTACCTTTCAGGATACTGCTTTCGGGCAGCCTCTTCAAAAGAGCCGGATTGTCAGACTTGCACAAGAGAGAAAACCAAGGAGGCAAAAGGCTTTGCGCATAAAGGGAATACCCAGGTGGAATCTATTCATGATCATTATACCTATTTTATATACCTACATGCAGCTCGCCCTTGGATGGGACATGTCAAATGGTCCCATTTAGTTCTGCTTAACGCATTCATTGTAAACATACGCTTAGACGTATTATTTATCAATGGGAGATAATATATAGCGTCAGCTTATTATTCCTATTTTCACATTTTTTCTATAAATGTTTATTTAATATTGCATCCGTACACCTTGGTACGTTTAGTTTGCTAGGGGCTCCTTATGGCGCCCCATAACACGGCAAGACAAGTCCGGACACTTTCAACAGTGCGGCACCCCGAACTTATAGCACTATATGCATCAGCTCCGAATCATGTCTTTGGTCAATAGTTTGGTTTGCCCGGCTCCCTTGTTTTGGTACCTTACGTTCCATTATATTGGCTAAGGTAGCGCAGGGAGAACTACTGCGATTGTGTCCCGGTTCTTCTGGACGAGCAACTCAGTAGAGAAAGCCGAAAACTGACCGGCATGGTGCGGCGAGAGCTGGTCGCTATTCGAGAGGTCTTAAAATCCTTAAAGATTTTTTCCGCTTTAGGCGAGCAATCGGCTACGTCCGATTTAGGCGTATATAGCGCCCCAATTCGGCTTTCCAAATTCTAGGGGCTTTGCCGAAATTTAAAATTGTAGACTTCTATGGCTAAGTGAAAGTTATAAAGCCGCATAGTCCGATTGCCTTGTTCGCTGCGCCAAAAACCTCCTTCAGGGACCAAAAATTTGCATAAAGAGTGCCTGGGTTTTTCCAGGAACACCCCGGTACTAGTTATGTGGGGGCAGAAGCCGATGACTGGCCTACTTTCAGAATTTTATAAACAGCCGCACAGAAGGTAATATTTTAAATCAAAAAGCGCTATATAGCACAAGCAACTTCGTCTTTATATTACAACAATGACAGAAGTACATTTACTCAAGGATCGTGTCCTTGGTATATTCGTCGGCCACGAGACGAGCGCCTTTCATAGCGCCATCATAATATTTTTCGGGATAGCGATGCGCCTTGCCCTCCGGCGGCCCGTCCTTCACCAGCTTCTCCGCATCCAGCTTGCCCCAATGCACCTTCGCATGGGCAAAGGCCCGTCGGGCACGCTCAATGCAAACGGATCGCTTGATCACCTAAAGCCGCGGACATGCGTTCACCATCCACTTTATCAGGCCAAAGTAGCTGGCAGGCAAGGGCTCACCAGGCCACATCCGGACTATGAAATCTTTCATAGCCACTTCGGCCGCCCTATGGAGTTTAACCAATTGCTTCAATTGGTCACTCAGAGGCATCGGGTGGTCGGCTCCAGCATATTGGGACCAGAACAGCTTCTCCGTCGAGCTCCCCTCCTCGGCACGGTAGAACTCCACGGCATCGGATACGCTGCATGGCAGATCTGTGAATGCCCCTGGAGAGCTCCGAATTCGGGTAAGTAAGAGAAACGCCTCCTCCACATGCTTGCTTTGCATAAATATGTCTTACCCGCCGCTATCTTCTTGGCCACCTGGATTTCCTGCTGGGCCTTTTCGGCTTCAGCCTTGGCGTCTTTCATACTCGCAAGGGCCTTCGCAAGCTCAGACTCCTTCGTCCTGAGGTCATGCTCCAAGGACTCGAACTTCTTGCCGAGCTCCTGGAGCTCTTGCTGTACCTCGCCCACCCTAGCATTCTGCTTTTCGCGCTCAATGTGCTCCATGGCCGCCTTGTCTTCGACCTCGGACATCACTTTCTTCAGGGACGCCACTTCGGTTGTGGCCCCTATTACAAAGTCACGACGCTTTGTCATTAGAATCACCAATTTTGTCTATTCTCCATAATACGCGAACAGGGTATCACTCACCTTTGTTCTCTTCGAGCTGCCTCTTTGTGATGCCGAGCTCTCCTTGTACCTGCTCCGGGTCCCGTTTAAGTCCGGCGACCTCGGCCGTGCGAGAAGCAGCGGCAAGCAGCACCGCCTGCTTATCCACATGCAAACCTACTATTAGACTCCTGCGGATTATAATCGACCCTCCGTTTGGCTTTTCGTTTCGAATACCAAACAGAGTATCAGGGGCTACTACCTATAGGGTGGTAATTTCACACATTTTTGATTACTTACCTCAAAGCCCGTCAGGAGGCTGGTGTAGCCGTTGTTGGAGGTCTGCTTCGCGACGTGGAGGTAGTCGTTGTTGTTGTTGTTGGAGAGGTGCGTTAGGTGCAGCGGGTGGTGGTGGTGGAAGACGCGCGAGCAATTCATTAAACTTGTTATCGAGCTTTGTTTCGAACGTCTTCTCAAGGCCAGTGATCTTCTCCATGGCCTCTTCAAAATTGTTCAGCACATCTTGCACCTGTTCAGTCATCATTTGCTGAAACTTATCATGAAGCTCCTTGTTCGATAAATTCTCCCAGTCAATCTCGTCGGCTTGTGATCCTGGCATGGTTAGCAGCAATAGAAACACACAAGAATATGATCCTACAGACTACGAACAAGTGGTGGTGGTGGGTGTCACAAATTCGTCAAGCAAATCTCAAATTCTTAC
>NW_021178381.1:0-1121 GCF_002162155.2 Triticum dicoccoides
AATCATACCACATGGGCAAGATGACTGAAAAGCCTCATTTTCAGTAAGATGGAACAAGATAGCAACTTGTTGGAAGTAACACATTTTGATGTGTGCAGTCGAATGAGTGCTGAGGCATGCAGTGAATATCATTATGTTCTTACTTCACAGATGATTCGAGTAAATGTTGAGTATATTTACTTGATGAAACACAAGTCTGAATTATTGAATGGTTCAAGTAATTTCAGAGTGAAGTAGCAGATCATTGTGACAAGAGGATAAAATGTCTATGATATGATCATAGAGATGAATATCTGAGTTACGAGTTTTGGCACACAATTAAGACATTGTGGAAATTGTTTCGCAATTAATACCGCCTGGAACACCATAATGTGATGGTGTGTCCGAACATCATAGTTGCACCCTATTGGATATGGTGGGTACCATGATGTCTCTTATTGAATTACCACTGTCATTCATGGGTTAGGCATCAGAGACAACCACATTACTTTAAATAGGGCACCACGTAATTCCGTTGAGATGACACCGTATGAACTATGGTTTAGAGAAACCTAAGTTGTCGTTTCTTAAAGGTTTGGGGCTGCGATGCTTATGTGAAAAAGTTTCAGGATTGATAAGCTCGAACCCAAAGCGGATAAAATGCATCTTCATAGGACGCCCAAAACAGTTGGGTATACCTCCTAATTTAGATCCGAAAGCAATATGGATTGTTTCTTGAATCGGGTCCTTTCTCGAGGAAAGATTTCTCTCGAAAGAGTTGAGTGGGAGGATGGTGGAGACTTGATGAGGTTATTGAACCATCACTTCAACAAGTGTGTAGCAGGGCACAGGAAGTTGTTCCTGTGGCACCTACACCAATTGAAGTAGAAGCTTATGATAGTGATCATGAAGTTTCGGATCAAGTCACTACCGTACCTTGTAGGGTGACATGGATACGTACTACTTCAGAGTGGTACAGTAATCCTGTCTTGAAGGTCATGTTGCTAGACAACAATGAACCTACGAGCTATGGAGAAGCGATGGTGGGCCCAAATTCCGACAAATGGTTAGAAGCCATAAAGTCCGAGATAGGATCCATGTATCAGAACAAAGCATGGACTTTGGTGGACTTGCCCGATGAT
>NW_021178382.1:0-969 GCF_002162155.2 Triticum dicoccoides
GTACCTACCGCATCACAACCCACCCCTACGGTCAGCGCTGTCCACGGCCTCCAGTAGACTACAAACACCAGAAACTACTTGCAACTCCTGGACAGAGAGCTAGGGTGAATAAGAAGTCGAGCGGGGTCATATTTCAGGGCCCAATGCATGGTAGTAGCTGTATCTTAAATCACACATACAGATCTCAGTGCTTAAGGTCGGCTTCAATGAAACAACCCACCATGTACTCCTACATGGCCTCTCATCGATACCTTTACCAAATCGTGTTCACCTCACCACTCTTATTACCGACATAATCATTTCACTCTAGCCCATCACCCAGATGAACCAGACCTGACACGACTCTAAGCATAGCAGGCATAGCAAGGTAGGAACAACACATACATATGGCTCAATCAACTCCTACACATGCTAGTGGGTTTCATCTAGTTACTGCGGCAATGATAGGTCATGCAGAGGAAATGGGTTCAACTACCGTAGCACACAACAGTTTGAAACGCGTTGTCTTAATGCAGTAAAAGAGAGCAGGAGCGAGAACATGGGATTGTATCGATATGATCAAATGGTTGGTTGCTTGCCTGATGGGTCGATGCACTGATATGGTTCTTCGTTAGGGTAATCACGGTACTCCTCGGAGGCAGAACCTGTCGCAAAGGACACCGATACACAACCATCACCAAACAATGTGCAACAATATGATGCATGCATGAAACATGGCAATATGAGTGTGTTGGGCTAATGCAACTAAAACCAGAAGGGTTTGAACAAATTTGAATCAAGGATTCAAATTTCAAATTCAAATATGGCCTTTTAAAGTGCTTTTCCTTGTTCTGCTTGAAACATCAATTTAACTTGTTTGATCATGCATGAAAATAGTACAGATGGATAGATTGGATTTTTCTGATCATTTTTCATATATAATTTGTCCAATTTGGAGTTACAGAATAAAAGTTATGAATTTTTGAAGTT
>NW_021178383.1:0-1006 GCF_002162155.2 Triticum dicoccoides
TTCATTTGTTGCTCAAATTCTTTTGCCACAATCTGATTTTCACTCTTATTCGTCTCCTGTTTTGCTTTATTAGCTCTATTAATATCATCTTTCAAAATGGAATCAGGAGTCATAGGAAGCAAAGTAATATTTTTACCCTTATGAACAAGAGTATAGTGATTGTTTCTACCATGGTGTACAGAATTTTTATCAAATTGCCATGGTCTACCAAGTAATAAGGAACATGCTTGCATAGGTACCACATCACAATCAACATAATCAGCATATGTAGAGATACTAAAATGCACACGAACAGTACGTGTTACCTTAACCTTGCCGCTGTTGTTGAACCATTGGATGTAGTAAGGATGTGGATGTGGTCTTATGGTGAGAGAAAGCTTCTCCACCATCTCCATGCTAGCCAAGTTGTTGCAGCTCCCTCCGTCTATGATGACGCGCACAGAACGTTCCTTCACAACTCCCTTGGTATGGAACAAATTGTCCCTCTGATTTTGCTCAACTTGTGTGACCTGCACACTCAAAACGCGTTGAGCAACTAAACATTCATACCTGTCAGCGTCTTCAGGAGCCATGTATTGCGTCTCATGATCAGAATCATCTCCACCATGTTCTTCACGTGTAATAAGAGCCAAAGTCTCCTCATCATAGTCACTAGCGGACTCATATCCACCATTCGCGGTAGCAATCATCACACGCGGAGATTTGCATTCTCTCGCATAATGACCTCCTCCCTTACAACGACGACAAATAATATCACTTGTGTGCCCTGTTGATGCCATGGAAGAAGAAGAACGCTGTGCAGGCCCCGCAGGTGCGCTCTTGGCAGATAATGGTGGTTGTGCCTGTTTTCTTGTATCACGGCTGGAGGTGGCACCGGATGGAGGTGCTGGTGCAGTTGAAGTAGAAGATGCACGTGGTGTCCATGATGAAGGTCGGCCTGCAGAAAAGTTAGTTCGCCCCAATGCTTGTCGATCCTGCACTTCACGTTCAGCTTTACAAGCAAGAT
>NW_021178384.1:0-3641 GCF_002162155.2 Triticum dicoccoides
GCCGCTGGGAGTTTGAAGATATCCTGTTCAAGTACGGCGAGTCCATCGAGGATTTTACGCTGCGGCTCACCTACGTGGTAGCTGACCTAGTGTTAAAGTATACCTTTTGTTCATATCACATGTAATAGGAAACTAGCACAATATCCCACCAAATATTGTAGTCTGATTCGGCTGAGGATTTGCTTTGATTTACCTTGATTACCAAGGCAATTACTCCACACTGTGTGGCGTACAAAACACAAAACACTTGTTTTCTTGGTATCAAGCAACTCGATCCGGCCTCCTCCAACCCCATCGCTGCTCACCACCGATCCAATCTCGCCTCCGGCTCATGTCGACCATCCCAGGCACCGCATCGGCTACCAGCCCCAGCCTCTCCTCCACCTTGCTCTCACCCATGAACTCCACCTCTGGAACCCTCGTCACCGCTGCTATGCCCGCCTCCGCCTCTCCGGCAGTGCATGTCACTAGTGTGCGCACTCATGTGCCCGTCACGCTCGACCTCCATGCCTCGAACTTCACCAAGTGGCGGATGCTCGTCCGCGTCCTCCTCGGCAGGTACGACTTGCTCCCTTACGTCAACGTCGTCACTTCCGCGGCAGACCACACGCCGGACTGGAGGCGCGATCACTACGTCGTTCGGTCCTGGCTCTATGTGTCCATCTCCGACAAAATCCTGGACATAATCATGGCGGAGGATCAGACCGCCCAGGAAGCATGGATGCTCATCACCATGTTTCTGGACAATCAGATGACTCGGGTTGTTTACCTTGAGGCAGAGTTCCGAGGTCTCGTCCAAGGTGACCTCTCCATCACAGCCTACTATCATCGCCTCAAGGCCCTTTCGGATGCTCTCAGCGACGTCGGCACTCCCGTCTCCGACCAAACTCTTGTCCTCAACTGCCTTCGTGGACTCCATCCGCGCTTCTCCGACATCACGACGATCGTCACCATGCAGAATCCCCTTCCGTCGTTCAACCAGACGGTTAACCGGAAAGGGTTACGTCGATGCAAATTTTGACAATGATCCAGATGACTCTAAGTCTCAATCTGGATCCATTTTGAAAGTGGGAGCAATTAGCTGGAGTAGCTCCGTGCAGAGCATTGTTGACATAGAAATTTGCAAAATACATACGGATCTGAATGCGGCAGACCCGTAGACTAAACTTCTCTCACAAGCAAAAAATTATCACACCTTAGTACTCTTTGGGTGTTAATCACATACCGATGTGAACTAGATTATTGACTCTAGTAAACCCTTTGGGTGTTGGTCACATGACGATGTGAACTATGGGTGTTAATCACATGGTGATGTGAATAATTGATGTTAAATCACATGGCGATGTGAACTAGATTATTGACTCTAGTGCAAGTGGGGGACTGAAGGAAATATGCCCTAGAGGCAATAATAAAGTTATTATTTATTTCTTTATTTCATGATAAATGTTTATTATTCATGCTAGAATTGTATTAACCGGAAACGTAATACATCTGTGAATACATAGACAAACATAGTGTCACTAGTATGCCTCTACTTGACTAGCTCGTTAATGAAAAATGGTTAAGTTTCCTAACCATAGACATGAGTTGTCATTTGATTAACGGGATCACATCATTAGGAGAATGATGTGATTGACTTGACCCATTCCGTTAGCTTAGCACTTGATCGTTTAGTATGTTGCTATTGCTTTCTTCATGACTAATACATGTTCCCATGACTATGAGATTATGCAACTCCCGAATACCAGAGGAACACTTTGTGTACTACCAAACGTCACAACATAACTGGGTGATTATAAAGGTGCTGTACAAGTGTCTCCGATGGTACATGTTGAGTTGGCATAGATCAAGATTAGGATTTGTCACTCCGATTGTCGGAGAGGTATCTCCGGGCCCTCTCGGTAATGCACATCACTATAAGCCTTGCAAGCAATACAACTAATGAGTTAGTTGCGGAATAGTGCATTAAGGAACGAATAAAGAGACTTTCCGGTAACGAGATTGAACTAGGTATTGGGATACAGACGATCGAATCTCGGGCAAGTAACACACCGATGACAAAGAGAATAATGTATAGTGTTATGCGGTTTGACCGATAAATATCTTCGTAGAATATGTAGGAACCAATATGAGCATCCAGGTTCCGCTATTGGTTATTGACCGGAGACATGTCTCAGTCATGTCTACATAGTTCTCGAACCCGTAGGCTCCGCACGCTTAAAGTTCTGTGACGATCAGTTTTATGAGTTTATATGTTTTGATGTACCGAAGGTAGTTCGGAGTCCCGGATATGATCTCGGACATGACGAGGAGTCTCGAAATGGTCGAGACATAAAGATTGATGTATTGGAAGCCTACATTTGGACATCGGAAGAGTTCCGGGTAAAATCGGAATTTTACCGGAGTACCTGAGGGGTTACCAGAACCCCCCGGGGGCTAATGGGTCTTGTTGGGCCATAAGGAAAAGAGAGAGGGGCCGGCCTAGGGCAGGCAGCACGCCCCCTCCCTCTGGTCCGAATTGGACTAGGAGAGGGGGGCGCGCCCCCCTTCCCTTCCCTTTCTTCCCCTTCCTTTTCCCCTCCTAGTAGGAGTAGGAAAGGGAGGAATCCTACTCCTACTAGGAGGAGGATTCCTCCTCCTGGCGCACCAACAAGGGCCGTCCGGCCTCCCCCTTGCTCCTTTATATACAGGGGCAGGGGGGCACCTCTAGAGACACAAGTTCATCACAAAGATCTCTCCCAGCCGTGTGCGGTGCCCCCTCCACCATAATCCACCTCGATCATACTATAGCGGTGTTTAGGCGAAGCCCTGCTGCGGTAGCTTCTTCCACATCGTCACCACGCCGTCGTGCTGACGAAACTCTTCCCCGAGCTCTACTGGATCGTGAATTCGCGGGACGTCACCGAGCTGAACGTGTGCTGAGCGCGGAGGTGTCGTACATTCGGTACTGAGGATCGGTGGATCATGAAGACGTACGACTACATCAACCGCGTTGTCATAACGCTTCCGCTTAACGGTCTACGAGGGTACATGGACGACACTCTCCCCTCTCGTTGCTATGCATCACCATGATCCTGCGTGTGCGTAGGATTATTCTTTTTGAAATTACTATGTTCCCCAACAACATTATGGTATGACGGAAGCAAAGAAGATGCACAAAACTGCAATCATCGAAACATGTACGGAAGCTCAACCACATGACTATTTTCTCTATGCATGATTTTATTATATTAGTTGGAGACTGGGCCTTTATATTTTCATGAGAAAATTTTGGAACAATATTAAAAGATTTTAAAACTGGTATGTGATGTGTGCATCTATTCCTTTTCTCTTTAAAAAGGTATACCTTTTTTTGTTGTTCATTCTGTGAGGCTCTTTCATCTTATATCTATAGTAAACTTAATTACTGTAGAGACATGTAGGAGTTGATGTCAAGTGAATGAACAATTAGAAGTTTTATTTTCAATGTTTGAAGGCATTAGATATCAAGGTTAGAGGTGATTAAATAATTTGATTATTTTTTTGTAGATAGGGAACATTTTAGTATAAGCGCCATTTCATTTTCTATTTTTAAGTATTAAATTTTGACAAAGATAATATTTGAATATTAAACATATATGGTCATTGGACAAGATGGAACT
>NW_021178385.1:0-1102 GCF_002162155.2 Triticum dicoccoides
CGTGCTCGTCCCGATAAATGATGCAATTGTTCATGCACACATGGTATTTCACGTGCGGTAAATCCAGAGGACACACGATTTTCTTCGCCTCCTCCAAACTGGTCGGGCACTTGTTCCCCTTGGGAAGACGTTCGTGCCAGAATGACATGTTCTCGTCGAAGCATGCGTCGGTCATTTTGTGTTTTACCTTCATCTCCAGGGCCATGAGCGTTACTTTCAGGCGGGTATCCTCGGGCCTGCATCCTTCATACAATGGAGTAACCGCGTCTAACTCAAGTTGATCCATCTTGGCTTTCTCTCGGGCGGCAGCTCTTGCGTTATCCGTCTGCTTGAGAAGCAGCTCTTGAATATGAGGGTCCTGCACCCAGCCCATCGATGGTCCAGCGTCGTCTGCTCCACCGGCATCATCATCTTCATGATCAAGCCCGTCGCCTGCTCCGGCATCTTCCTCATCATCATGTCCTACATCTTCTACATGATGACTGTGTACAGCATCACAGTCGTGATCATCTCCTGGGGATTCTTCGTCTTCTCGCCCGCCCGAGCCGCGGTGGTTGTCTTGCTGCCCTTCCTCATTTCTTTCCCGGCCCGCATGGACGACTTCGTAGTCATATTCATCACCTTGCCACCGATAGCCATCCATGAAACCACGCAACAACAGGTGGTCCCGCACCTGCCCGGAATCCGGGTCCGCAATAAGGCTCTTCAGCTTGCATCTTCGACACGGACATCTTATCTCCGTCTCGTTCTTTTGAAGCATCTCGGCCTTCACGGACCTCAAAAACCTATTCACGATGCCTTCGGTCATCGTGCGGACCATGGTCGCCTGCGGGGTAGAGCAAAACGATATTTTAGAACCAAACAAAAATTTGGCATGACTTTCCCTAAAAATAGGACCAAAAAGAATGCTTAATGCCAAAATTCTCGCCGAAACGGAAATGAATCAACATTCCGGCAAAATATTGGCAACTATCGCATATCAAATACCGGTACACCTCCAAACACAAACACATATGCAACACCACAAACATATGCAACACCACGAACATACATAGATCTAGCTAGGCCGTAAAAAGTGCATGTGCACATTGTTGTAAGGAGA
>NW_021178386.1:0-2144 GCF_002162155.2 Triticum dicoccoides
GCCGCTGGGAGTTTGAAGATATCCTGTTCAAGTACGGCGAGTCCATCGAGGATTTTACGCTGCGGCTCACCTACGTGGTAGCTGACCTAGTGTTAAAGTATACCTTTTGTTCATATCACATGTAATAGGAAACTAGCACAATATCCCACCAAATATTGTAGTCTGATTCGGCTGAGGATTTGCTTTGATTTACCTTGATTACCAAGGCAATTACTCCACACTGTGTGGCGTACAAAACACAAAACACTTGTTTTCTTGGTATCAAGCAACTCGATCCGGCCTCCTCCAACCCCATCGCTGCTCACCACCGATCCAATCTCGCCTCCGGCTCATGTCGACCATCCCAGGCACCGCATCGGCTACCAGCCCCAGCCTCTCCTCCACCTTGCTCTCACCCATGAACTCCACCTCTGGAACCCTCGTCACCGCTGCTATGCCCGCCTCCGCCTCTCCGGCAGTGCATGTCACTAGTGTGCGCACTCATGTGCCCGTCACGCTCGACCTCCATGCCTCGAACTTCACCAAGTGGCGGATGCTCGTCCGCGTCCTCCTCGGCAGGTACGACTTGCTCCCTTACGTCAACGTCGTCACTTCCGCGGCAGACCACACGCCGGACTGGAGGCGCGATCACTACGTCGTTCGGTCCTGGCTCTATGTGTCCATCTCCGACAAAATCCTGGACATAATCATGGCGGAGGATCAGACCGCCCAGGAAGCATGGATGCTCATCACCATGTTTCTGGACAATCAGATGACTCGGGTTGTTTACCTTGAGGCAGAGTTCCGAGGTCTCGTCCAAGGTGACCTCTCCATCACAGCCTACTATCATCGCCTCAAGGCCCTTTCGGATGCTCTCAGCGACGTCGGCACTCCCGTCTCCGACCAAACTCTTGTCCTCAACTGCCTTCGTGGACTCCATCCGCGCTTCTCCGACATCACGACGATCGTCACCATGCAGAATCCCCTTCCGTCGTTCAACCAGACGGTTAACCGGAAAGGGTTACGTCGATGCAAATTTTGACAATGATCCAGATGACTCTAAGTCTCAATCTGGATCCATTTTGAAAGTGGGAGCAATTAGCTGGAGTAGCTCCGTGCAGAGCATTGTTGACATAGAAATTTGCAAAATACATACGGATCTGAATGCGGCAGACCCGTAGACTAAACTTCTCTCACAAGCAAAAAATTATCACACCTTAGTACTCTTTGGGTGTTAATCACATACCGATGTGAACTAGATTATTGACTCTAGTAAACCCTTTGGGTGTTGGTCACATGACGATGTGAACTATGGGTGTTAATCACATGGTGATGTGAATAATTGATGTTAAATCACATGGCGATGTGAACTAGATTATTGACTCTAGTGCAAGTGGGGGACTGAAGGAAATATGCCCTAGAGGCAATAATAAAGTTATTATTTATTTCTTTATTTCATGATAAATGTTTATTATTCATGCTAGAATTGTATTAACCGGAAACGTAATACATCTGTGAATACATAGACAGACATAGTGTCACTAGTATGCCTCTACTTGACTAGCTCGTTAATGAAAAATGGTTAAGTTTCCTAACCATAGACATGAGTTGTCATTTGATTAACGGGATCACATCATTAGGAGAATGATGTGATTGACTTGACCCATTCCGTTAGCTTAGCACTTGATCGTTTAGTATGTTGCTATTGCTTTCTTCATGACTTATACATGTTCCCATGACTATGAGATTATGCAACTCCCGAATACCAGAGGAACACTTTGTGTACTACCAAACGTCACAACATAACTGGGTGATTATAAAGGTGCTGTACAAGTGTCTCCGATGGTACATGTTGAGTTGGCATAGATCAAGATTAGGATTTGTCACTCCGATTGTCGGAGAGGTATCTCCGGGCCCTCTCGGTAATGCACATCACTATAAGCCTTGCAAGCAATACAACTAATGAGTTAGTTGCGGAATAGTGCATTAAGGAACGAATAAAGAGACTTTCCGGTAACGAGATTGAACTAGGTATTGGGATACAGACGATCGAATCTCGGGCAAGTAACACACCGATGACAAAGAGAATAATGTATAGTGTTATGCGGTTTGACCGATAAATATCTTCGTAGAATATGTAGGAACCAATATGAGCATCCAGGTTC
>NW_021178387.1:0-877 GCF_002162155.2 Triticum dicoccoides
TGGTGTCATCTCCCTCAACCTCTCCTCCCTTCCTTGCTGGATCAAGAAGGAGGAGACGTGGCTGTTCCGTACGTGTGTTGAACGCGGAGGTGCCGTCCGTTCGGCGCAGGTCATCGGTGATTTGGATCACGTCGAGTACGACTACATCATCACCTTGCAAGCTTCCGCACGCGATCTACAAGTGGTATGTAGATGCAAACTCTCTCCCTAGACTCGTTGCTTAGATGAACTCATAGATGGATCTTGGTGAAACCGTAGAAAAAATTTTAATTTTCTGCAACGTTCCCCAACAGTGGCATCATGAGCTAGGTCTATGCGTAGTTCTCTTTGCACGAGTAGAACACAACTTTGTTGTGGGCGTGGATTTTGTCATCTTACTTGCCTCTACTAGTCTTTTCTTGCTCAACGGTATTGTGGGATGAAGTGGCCCGGACCAACCTTACACGTGCACTTACGTGAGACCGGTTCCACCGACTGACATGCACAAGTTGCATAAGGTGGCTGGCGGGTGTCTGTCTCTCCCACCTTAGTTGGAGCGGAATCGATGAACAGGGCCCTTATGAAGGGTAAATAGAAGTTGACAAAATCACGTTGTGGTGATTCGTAGGTAAGAAAACGTTCTTGCTAGAACCCAATTGCAGCCACGTAAAAGATGCAACAACAATTAGAGGACGTCTAACTTGTTTTTGCAGCGATTGATCATGTGATGTGATATGGCCAGAAGTTGTGATGAATGATGAATTGTGATGTATGAGATCATGTTCTTTGTAATAGGATTCACGACTTGCATGTCGATGAGTATGACAACCGGCAGGAGCCATAGGAGTTGTCATTATTTTTTGTATGACCTGCGTGTCATTGAATAACGTCATGTAAA
>NW_021178388.1:0-945 GCF_002162155.2 Triticum dicoccoides
CGGGGTGCGTTTACGTGTCGGTCATCAACACTCACAGTTCTGGCCGATTCTGGCCTGTTTTGTGGTGACTCACTGTTTTGCGGTACCGGGGTGATTTCCATGATTAACGAACCGCGTGGTGCGTTTACGTGTCGGTTATCAACACTCACGATTTCGGCCGATTCTGGCCCGTTTCATGGACTATTACTCACTGTTTTGGAACCCCGGAGTAATTTCCATGATTAACGAACCCCGGGGTGCGCTTACCTGTCGATTATCAACACTCGCGGTTTTGTCGATTCTGACCCGTTTCGTGGAATATTACTCACCGTTTTGGGGTCCGAAAGCGATTTCCATCGTTGTTGAACCCCAAGGTGCGCTTAAGTGTAGGTCATCGACAATCGTAGTTTGGGCTGATTCTGGCCCGTTTCTTGGACTATTACTTAGTTTTGGGGGTCCTGGAGTGATTTCCATGATTTACGAACCCTCGTGTGCGTTTACGTGTCGGTCATCAACACTCACAGTTTTGGCCAATTTGGATGCGTTTCGCGGACTTTTACTCACCGTTTTGGGGTTCCAAAGTGATTTCCATAATTGTTGAACCCCAAGGTGCGCTTACGTGTCGGTCATCAACACTCATAGTTTTGGCCAATTCTGACCCGTTTCATGGACTATTACTCACTGTTTTGGGGTCCCGGAGTGATTTCACGATTAACGAACCGCGCGGTGCGTTTATGTGTCGGTCATCAACACTCAAAGTTCTGGCCGATTCTGGCCCGTTTCATGGACTATTACTCACTGTTTTGGGGTCTGACAGTGATTTCCACGATTAACGAACCGCGCGGTGCGTTTATGTGTCGGTCATCAACACTCAAAGTTCTGGCCGATTCTGGCCCGTTTCATGGACTATTACTCACTGTTTTGGGGTCTGACAGTGATTTCCACGATTAATGAACCCCGGGGTGC
>NW_021178389.1:0-1113 GCF_002162155.2 Triticum dicoccoides
ATGTATGGACGGCCATTCTCTGACTGAAGCACACCACACTGTACTGACCAATTCCAGCTTGGTGGCTCCGTACTTTGAGAAACACAAGAATATTTTACGCTCGGACAACCCGGGGAAGCCCGAATCCTGGATTAGGAAGGCCCACATGGAGACTTTCGGCAGTTGGTTGAGAAAACATTTAATGAATGACAATGATGTTGTAGATCAGCTGTACATGTTGGCCAAGACACCATCTTCGACTATAACGACTTTCCAAGGGTACGAGATAAATGGGAATACATTTTACACGATCGCCCAAGATAAAAAGAGCACCAACCAAAACAGTGGTGTCCGCTTTGATGCAGCAACCGAGAATGGGCAAAAAGTCACATATTATGGTTACATAGAGGAGATATGGGAACTTGACTATGGACCCTCTTTTAAGGTCCCTTTGTTCCGGTGCAAATGGTTCAAGCTAACAGGAGGTGGGGTAAAGGTGGACCAGCAATACGGAATGACAATGGTGGATTTCAACAATCTTGGTTACCTTGACGAACCATTCGTCCTAGCGAAAGATGTCGTTCAGGTTTTCTATGTGAAGGACATGAGTAGCAAACCGAGGAAACGGAAAGATAAGAAAACGATCAGTACATCATGCGATGATCCAAAGCGCCACATTGTTCTTTCAGGGAAAAGAAACATCGTGGGAGTGGAGGACAAGACAGACATGTCAGAAGATTATAATATGTTTGCTGAAATTCCGCCCTTCAAAGTGAACACCGACCCAAGCATTAAGTTAAATGATGAGGATGCTCCATGGATACGGCACAATCGTAAGCAAGCAGGGACACAAGGGAAGAAATGATGTGTAATAATTTATTGTACCAAACTTTGTTGAATGGATCATGTGAATTATATTACCCGTGATGTGTTTGGTGTCCATTTTCGAATGATTCGAGATACCACTGATGATACATGAAATTTGGAGTGATTTAGTCATACTCCTGCCTAGGCGTATAAAATTTTGAATTAAATTAGTTTTATTTTTCTGAATTTTTTGATATATTATTTGTATTTTTAACATTTTGAATTGAACTAGTTTTATTTTTCTTAATTTTTTGATATATTATTTGT
>NW_021178390.1:0-517 GCF_002162155.2 Triticum dicoccoides
AGTTCAACTATATATGAAGCACTTACTATAAATAAAATAAAATAGTACTTACTAAAAATAAACTAGTATTTTTCTAACTAATTATATTAAACACTTTCTCTTCTTATTTTTTTCCTTTTTCTAAATACTATGAAAAAAATCATTAAAATTTTATGAACAAAATTAATTACACAATCTAAATATCACCAAAAAAATCTATTAACAATAATATCACCAAACATGCATATTCAACAATAATATCACCAAAAAAAACTATTAACAGAAAAAAAATCTAACACAATATGAACAAATTAATTACACAATCTAAATTAACATACTATGAACTACATATCTAAATTACTACACATCTAATCTAACAAAAAAATCTAAAAAAATCTAACAAAAATCATAAAAAGTTGCTCATGGCGAGGTCGACGGCGACGGTGATGGCGAGGTGCGGCGTGGGGCAGCGACGGCGTCGGGGCGGTGCTGGCCGGGGCGGCGGGGCGAGGCGGGGCGGCGACGGCGTCGGGGCAGG
>NW_021178391.1:0-931 GCF_002162155.2 Triticum dicoccoides
AAGGGGAGGATGATGAGGACATCAATACAATTGTTACACCCACAGCCCCTGCTGCTATACATACTGGACCAATTACTAGAGCTCGTGCACGCCAACTAAATTACCAGGTACTTTCGTTTCTTGGTAATGATTCTAATGTTCATGAGAATATGATGCTGCCTAAATTGGATACATTTGTTTTGCTTACAAATGAAGGGCCTAGCTTGGAGAAGGATGAACATTGGAGCAAGAACAAGCATGGAGATGATGGCATGCACAAGGGAAACAAGAACAGAGTTACAAGTGATGATTTCAGGACTTTGAAGCCACCATAATGGGTGCATGAAGCCTTGGACGAAATATACAAGATGCCACTTCATAAATTTCGTCCCGAGGCTATTTTAGGTGCTGCGTCACCTTATTATTGGGCCAGGCCCATGTAATTTCGAAATACATAAGTATAGGCTATTTTTAGAGTCCGTATGTGTGGGGAAACAAGAGATAGGGTTGATGTCGGACTCCTCCACCAAGGGCCACGAAATTCCCCCCTCTTCCTCCATATATACAGCCCTTAGGGCATCGTTTAGACTTTGGGTTTTGTTTAGATTAAAAGTTCGCCATAACTGCAACTTCGCGTACTTCGTTTGTGTTCAACGACCAGACAAAGGCGTCACAGAACCCCACCTTGATCAATAAAGCTTTCATCTTATATTCGCAATATCCAGATTGCAATCTCAGTTTCTTGCTTGTTCTTCGTTTGCTCGCAGGAAACAGACCCTCGTGGTCAGGTTGATCGTGCTCCGGCGTGGTCAATAACCTCTCGGAGTTGGTTTAGCGATTGCTAAGGCGCGACGTCCTCGCACGTTCGTAGTCGGATCGTCAAAGTCGACTTCCACCAAAGCGAAATCCACCATCTCATCGAAAGACGGGACACCTTTGCCTCTATCATACA
>NW_021178392.1:0-1173 GCF_002162155.2 Triticum dicoccoides
CATCGAGAACCCCGTTGGTCTGCCCGTCAACAGGCACCTCGGCAGGCTCGCTGGATGGGGTCACCGTGAGGGTCGCCGCGAAATGCATGTCGACTTCGAGGGTCGACTCGCCGACTTTGAAAGAGCAAACCTAGTCGCGCTACAACACATAGACGTGGTCGATCCTTGGGTGGTAGAGCACAAAACCTTTATTAAGAAGACGTACAATGACCGAGGCCAACAGAGGACGGACGGAGATATACTCAAAGAGCACAACTCATGTTTCACGCGTTGGTTCAAGCAGAAGCTTCTGTCGTACCCTTTACATGAGGATTCTTCCGCGGAAGAACAACTCATATTCGCCTTGTCACAGGGCGCCGAGCACAACCTGATGACCTATGAGGCGTACGATATCAACGGCTACACATTCTGCACCGAGGCCAAGGACATGAAGAGCGATGGTTATCAGAACTTCGGGGTAACGATGGAATCCTACACCGGTAACGACAAGGACAGATACTACGGAAGGATCGAGGAGATCTGGGAGCTGAGCTACGCTGGAGAGAAGGTCCCGATGTTCCGTGTCAGATGGGCCAAGAACGTCATAAAAGAAGACCGATATTTCACCACCATGGTTATACCCGAAGCCAAATCCAAGACCGCGGGCGCAAACGTCACCGCGAAAAATGAGCCATGGGTACTGGCTTCTCAAGTGGACCAATGCTTCTTCATTACCGACCCGCCAAAGCCCAGTCGTGTTGTCGTGAGGAGAGGCAAAAGGAAGATCATCGGAATGGATGGAGTAGCCAATGAGCAAGACTTCGACAAGTACGGCGACCCGAGGATCGAACATGACGACGATGATGAAGTAGCAGCATACACCACAAGAAGAAGCAGGACCACCCTACCTAAAGGGTGTCCGTTCCACAGAAGAACTCCATTTGCGAAAAAGAAGGGCAAGAAGATTGTTAACAGATAGCTAGCTAAGATCGATTGTATTTAAATCGCAGCCTTCATTTCTCGATTGTATTTCATGGGCACTTTTTGAACTATCATGAATATTTTTAAATTTCATGGACACTCGATCTCGATCCCCCTCCATCTCGATCGCTATCCCACCTCGCCAGATCCGGTCCCCCTCGCCGCCGAGCACCCCCCGGTCCACCGGCCGCCGCCGCCGACCCCCCGCACCCT
>NW_021178393.1:0-999 GCF_002162155.2 Triticum dicoccoides
GAAATGACTACCCTCCCGCGTGCTTCACTCTAAGTCAGGAGGAGATCGAGCAGTTTTTCACCTGCCTCCTAGGAGTAAAACTTCCTTACGGTTACGCGGGGAAGATAAGCAGATACCTAGACCCAGCGAAGCAGAAGTTTAGCGGGATGAAGTCTCACGACTGTCACGTGCTGATGACGCAGATACTTCCAGTTGCAATCCGTGGGATCATGGACGCGCACGTCCGTGAAACGCTATTTGGCCTATGCAACTTCTTCGACGTCATCTCTCGGAAGTCGATTGGCGTGAGGCAACTCAGAAGGCTACAGGAAGAGATCATGGTGATACTATGCGAGCTTGAGATGTACTTCCCGCCCGCATTCTTCGATGTTATGGTGCATCTGCTGGTCCATATAGTGGAGGATATCATCCAACTCGGGCCGATGTTCCTGCACAGCATGATGCCGTTCGAAAGGATGAATGGTGTCATCAAAGGATACGTTCGCAACATGTCACGTCCAGAAGGAAGCATAGCCAGGGGCTTTCTGACCGAAGAGTGCATCTCCTACTGCACAAATTATCTAGGCATTGAGAACCCCGTTGGTCTGCCCGTCAACAGGCACCTCGGCAGGCTCGCTGGATGGGGTCACCGTGAGGGTCGCCGCGAAATGCATGTCGACTTCGAGGGTCGACTCGCCGACTTTGAAAGAGCAAACCTAGTCGCGCTACAACACATAGACGTGGTCGATCCTTGGTTGGTAGAGCACAAAACCTTTATTAAAAAGACGTACAATGACCGAGGCCAACAGAGGACGGACGGAGATATACTCAAAGAGCACAACTCATGTTTCACGCGTTGGTTCAAGCATAAGCTTCTGTCGTACCCTTTACATGAGGATTCTTCCGCGGAAGAACAACTCATATTCGCCTTGTCACAGGGCGCCGAGCACAACCTGATGACCTATGAGGCGTACGATATCAACGGCTACACATTCTACACCGAGGCCAAGGACATGAAGA
>NW_021178394.1:0-1360 GCF_002162155.2 Triticum dicoccoides
GAGACGGCCAGAATTAACCAAAATTGTGAGTGTTGATGACCGACACATAAACGCACCCCCGGGGTTCGTCAATCGTGGAAATCACTTCGGGACCCCAAAACTGAGTAATAGTCCAAGAAACGGGCCAGAATCGGCCAAAACTGCGAGACTTGACGACCAACACGTAAGCACACCTTGGGGTTCGACAGCAATGGAAATCGCTTTAGGACCCCAAAACGGTGAGTAATAGTCCACGAAAGGGACAGAATCGACAAAAACCGCGATTGTTGATGACCGAAACATAAACGCACCAGGGGTTCGTCAATCGTGGAAATCCCTCTGGGACCCGAAACTGCGAGTAATAGTCCACAAAACGGGCCAGAATCGGCCAAAACTGCGAGTGTTGATGAACGACACGTAAGTGCATCTTTGGGTTCAACAACTATGGAAATCGCTTCGGGACCCCAAAAAGGTGAGTAATAGTCCACGAAATGGGTCAGAATTTGCCAGAACTATGAGTGTTGACGACGGGCACGTAAACACACCCCCGGGATCGTGAATCGTGGAAATCGCTCTGGGACCCCAAAACGGTGAGTAATAGTCCACGAGACGGACCAGAATTTGGCAAAATGGTGAGTGTTGATAACCGACACATAAACGCACCCCGGGGATCTCAAATCGTGTAAATCGCTCTAGGACCCCAAAACGGTGAATAATAGTGCACCAAACGGACCAGAATCGGCCAAAACTGCGATTGTTGATGACCGACAAGTAAGCGCACCGTAGGGTTTGTCAATCGTGGAAATCACTTCGGGATGCCAAAACTGTGTAATAGTTCAAAAAGGGGCCAAAATCGGCCAAAACTGCGAGTCTTGACGACCAACACGCAAGCACACCTTGGGGTTCGACAAAAATGGAAATCTCTTTGGGACCCCAAAAGGGTGAGTAATAGTCCACGAAATGGGTCGGAATCAACAAAACCTGCGAGTGTTGATGACCGACACGTAAACGCACCCAGAGGTTCTTCAATCGTGGAAATCTCTCCGGGACCCCAAAACAGCGAGTAATAGTGCACGAGACGGCCAGAATTAACCAAAATTGTGAGTGTTGATGACCGACACATAAACGCACCCCCGGGGTTCGTCAATCGTGGAAATCACTTCGGGACCCCAAAACTGAGTAATAGTCCAAGAAACGGGCCAGAATCGGCCAAAACTGCGAGACTTGACGACCAACACGTAAGCACACCTTGGGGTTCGACAGCAATGGAAATCGCTTTAGGACCCCAAAACGGTGAGTAATAGTCCACGAAAGGGACAGAATCGACAAAAACCGCGATTGTTGATGACCGAAACATAAACGCACCAGGGGTTCGTCAATC
>NW_021178395.1:0-981 GCF_002162155.2 Triticum dicoccoides
AAGCTGCACGAACGATACAAGTTCCCCGCTGAATTTGAAAACACAAGCCTCAAAGGGAATAAAGTGAACAATGCTGCCCTCACGAAGATGAGCAAGGCCCTGTCTACTTGGAAAAGCAATGTGAAGAGAATGATCGAGAAAGGTGAGAGTTATCAGAAGATCAAGGAGAAAAATCCTTCGATCACCGAAGATGACTACAACGACTTCAAGATCAATTGCTCGAGCACCGCAAGCTCCCAATCAAGTGAGTGGGGGAAACAAATGCGGGAGCTGAACATAGGGGAACACACACTCGGTCCCGGCGGTTACAGAGTGGCGGAGCCTATATGGGACAAGGAGGAGGCGGACCGTGCCGAGCAAGGCCTACGGCCCCTCTTCGATAAATACGGTGACAAGCAGACCAGGAACTTTGTCAGGGCCCGGTACAAGAAGGACCCAAAAACAAAGGAGCTTACCACGGATCCGAAGACCAGGCAGCTTGAGCTTGTTCTGGTAAGGAATACACCCCCGCGTAATTAGCTCCATATGGTTGCATTCTAATTAATGAAGCCGAATTTCTAAATGGTTCACATTCCTTCCACAGGCGACTGAAAGCAGTAGCGCGGGGTCGACTAAGAGCAACCCTTGGGACACCACTCTAAATAGGGGGTTGAATGTAATGAAGAACAAGGATAAGCTCAGTAAGCCGACGTCAGCTGGTCGTGTGGCCGGCAAAGGCTTGTCGACAAAATGGGGGTCATACTATACCGCTGGTGTGCGGAAGGAGAAAAAGACCAGCTCGGAAAGCCAGGCGCGAGAGGTTCAAGAACTCAAGGCACAGGTGGCGCGGATTCCGGAGATTGTCCAAGAGCAAGTGGAACAATGACTCGGAGCGACGATCACCGCCCTTGTGCCTACCTTGATCTCGGGGTTGAGTGCGTGGATTGCGGGCGGCCAACAGGGGCCGCCCCCGATTCCTAGCTTCACGGCCAGCAACTCGCA
>NW_021178396.1:0-1048 GCF_002162155.2 Triticum dicoccoides
GGTCCTTATCCTCGAGCATCTCAGCAGTGGTGCGAGTCCGTGAATCCTCCTGGGTAGGGTCAGCATAGATAGCCTGGAGATACCCTTGTGCTCCCGGAAGTGATCCTGGCATATACCGGAAATCAGAGTCCCGAGATAGGCCAGACCTGACTCGCATGATGGTCATCATAGAGTAGGCGGCGTCCTGCACAGCCATCTCAATAGTAACCCCGAGTCCATAGGAGCAGTGAAGGGGCTCGGTGGACCCAGGATAAGATGGAAATATCCTGACAGTGCAGAGATACTGGCTTTGATTAAAGTCTCGGAATTGCTCTTCGACCGTGTACTCAGGATACCAACGGTATCCAGCCTCAGTCATTACCCTGACCAACATGGCAGTATGGCCGGGTACATCTAGGCATCAAGTCAGGCGAACCACTTGATTGAGGTCGCGAGTGGCCATCTGAAAGCACAATCATAATGCAAAGGCATTAGAATTTCTAGCAAAATTTCGGCAGCATAACAACTGTAAATGCTCAAGAAGGATTTTGAGACATTTGACAAAGGATTTCATACACACTCAAGATCATCATATCAAAGTTCTGAATCCATCCTAACAACATAACATGGTAGTAGAACTGAACTAGGCTTGTATCCATCAACCCTATAAGGTACTACTGATTAGTAACACGTGATCCTGATAGAGAGAATAGATCCTAATTCCTTAACCCCCGGTGGAAGAATAGACTGACTCAGATCAGAATGTCATAAGATAAAGGAGTAAAAAGAGCCTTACGTTCCACCCACAAACAATTCCCCTACATATAACTAAAGAATTTCTAGACTCAACATCGACCAGTTTGGCTTGGAGAACCTACAGGCAGTCCGGCTCTGATGCCAACGCTGTCAGGACCCCGACTCGATGTCACATCGATCTAGCCGGTAACACCTCATATCACTTTGCGGCCTCACGCACGGTATCCCCACGGGTGTCGCCTTACCTTTTCCCGGGACCGTTTGCGCCTTTTGGCTCACGTATATGATAGTGTCGCTAGCATCCATATGATAA
>NW_021178397.1:0-1067 GCF_002162155.2 Triticum dicoccoides
TAGCACTTGGGAAAATTTGACGAACTCATCGCCAGTTGCCCCCCGGCCCGCCCGACGCCGCCGCCAGGCTGCCCAGATCGACGCCAATCCGCTGCCGCGCCGCCGCCCGCCGCCCAGATGCCGTCCGCGCGCTCCCGTCGTCGCCCCTGCCCCGCCTCCGCCAGGCTGCCCCGAAGCCGCCCGCCGCCCCCGCCGACGTCGTCATCGTCGCCCGCACCGATTCCGGCCGGCGACCTCGACCCCTCCCCCGTATATAAAGGAGTGGAGGAGGGGAGGGCCGACCCTCTCTATGGCGCGCCCTAGGGGAGTCCTACTCCCACCGGGAGTAGGATTCCCCCTTTCCTAGTCCAACTAGGAGTCCTTCCATGTTGTAGGAGTAGGAAACAAGGAAGGGGCGCAGCCCCTCCCCCTAGTCCAATTCGGACTAGGCCTTGGGGGGGCGCGCGGCCTGCCCTAGGCAGCCCCTCTCTCTTTCCCGTATGGCCCAATAAGGCCCAATACTTCTCCCGGCGAATTCCCGCAACTCTCTGGTACTCCGAAAAATAGTCGAATCACTCGGAACCTTTCCGATGTCCGAATATAGTCGTCCAATATATCGATTTTTACGTCTCGACCATTTCGAGACTCCTCGTCATGTCCCCGGATCTCATCCGGGACTCCGAACTTCTTCGGTACATCAAAACTCATAAACTCATAATATAACTGTCATCGAAACCTTAAGCGTGCGGACCCTACGGGTTCGAGAACAATGTAGACATGACCGAGACACGTCTCCGGTCAATAACCAATAGCGGGACCTGGATGCCCATATTGGTTCCTACATATTCTATGAAGATCTTTTATCGGTCAGACCGCATAAAAACATACGTTGTTCCCTTTGTCATCGGTATGTTACTTGCCCAAGATTCGATTGTCGGTATCCAATACCTAGTTCAATCTTGTTACCGGCAAGTCTCTTTACTCGTTCCGTAATACATCATCCCGCAACTAACTCATTAGTTGCAATGCTTGCAAGGCTTAAGTGATGTGCATTACCGAGAGGGCCCAGAGATACCTCTCCGACAATC
>NW_021178397.1:2851-4225 GCF_002162155.2 Triticum dicoccoides
AAAAAAAGATGATTTAGGCCCTGTTATGGTAATAATAGTCCCACCTCGCTACTTCGCACCCAATACCATCAACGTTTATACGTTGCCGGCGTTGCAAGTCAACAAGCAGAGGACGTGATGGGACAGAGGAATTAATCACAGAAGTGGGAAGAGGAAGCAAAGGAATACAAAAAATCCCCAATAATCTAGGAAGTTACAATCCACGCAGCATTGAGGTGCTTCCATGAAGAAATTGGATTAGCACAACCAGTAGCGTCCGGGCGCCCACCCGCCGTATCATCAGATCCTTCTAGCCAGCGGCGGCGCGACGACCGGATGATGTCCCCGTGGTAACGCTCGCGGCATGCGGCGAGGCTCCCGCTCATGGCCAAGGGAGAAAGGAGAGAGGAGAGCGATTGGAGAGAAGGGGGTGCACACATAGGCCGGGCACGACTGAATCATCGGCTCCGAGAGAGGAGGTTGGTCAGGTCGGCAAGATCAGGGACGGGACGGAGGAGGTGTGATCGCGTGCGTGCTTGACCCATTCTTTTTGGTGTGGAGGAGGGTGAAGAAGGAGGAGCAGCGCTCCTGGGTGGGTTGTTGTTGGGTGCTGGTGATGAGGAGCGGCACTGTGCAAGAGGATAGCTCGGTGGGGATTTTTTATGCTCTGTTGCTTATTTAAATGGCTGCACCGACCAGAGAAGCTACTGGATATTGCTATGTGTGCTACCCACTGTAAATTGTTTTCTTAAGGAAGACCTATTATAATTACATGCTGTTGTTTGTTTGCAACTATTATAGTTTAGTGTTTATGCCTACCACATTTTATGAACACATTATCAGATACAATCATTAAAACTTAGTGAAATGCTCCAAGGAGCGTACACGTGATGGATGGTGTACGTGGCCTCCACATGAAATTTACCAAAACATATTTGCCTTTTTCATGGTGATGATGGGGAGTGAGTGCGGTTCGGTCTTTGGGCCAAGTTCAAGTAGTGCAAAAGAAAATGAACTTTATATAATCTAGCAAACCAAGCAACCAAATTTTCTTAAAAAAATATATTAACATAGTAAAAACCTGTTTGCTTTTGAATATTAACAAAAAAAAGTATATAAACAATCCGACTTCAATGCACCACTACTCTTCCATTCAAAATAAATTTGATTGCATTTAAATCTTTTGAAAATTCTAAGTAAAAACTTTTGATTAGTTATTAAACTCTCAAATAGTATACAACAATTTCACCATATGTATATCCCACTAGAAACACTTACACCATTGCTCTTCCACCAGATGATAGAGCTAAGATGAAGGAGGAGCCATCAAAGGACATACCAATGACTTTCTCAACTTTACACTACATGGTCTGGACACCAACAATTCTTTTTTTT
>NW_021178397.1:5804-6209 GCF_002162155.2 Triticum dicoccoides
TGGGCCAGATTTTTTATGGGCCGATAAAAAAATCAATCTCCCCACCTTCCCTCACCTCCCAGAGGCAGAGAGAGAAAATTGATTAGACTTATTATGTTATAGTTTTAGATTCTAATTAGTCCCACACTGCCTCTTTACATGAGATCCTAGCAACATATATACTTTTGAAGTTACCAAAATCAACAAGCCAAGAAAAGAGAATAAGATATGACTCAGCCTAGACTCAGATAGAGATCTGAAGAAAGATGTCATGCATCACAAATCGATAGCCCCAGAGGGAAGGTCACGGCCAATCAAAAAGAAAGAGGCGAAAGAGGCGCATGAAATCAAAAAAAGCAGAACATGAGCAGGGCCGCGGTGTGATTCCCCGGCGCGCGTGAATTTGGAGCCCTCCATTGCCGCTAG
>NW_021178397.1:6285-8909 GCF_002162155.2 Triticum dicoccoides
GGTGGTGGGGCTAGGGTGCGGGTATCTTGGCGGCGCAGCGCACGGGGGAGCGAGTTATCTCCCGGCGGCGGTGGGTGCAGGGCAGGCGGCGGCGCGTTCATGGGGAAGGTCGTGGAGATTGGAATAGAGGGGGGGAGGTCGGGATGGATAACTCCGCTACCAACCAACAAGATCGAGCGAGGCCGGTCATTTCCTTTTTTCTATAGATCAAGGGCGGCTGACTACTAACAAAAACGACCTGTTAGCTAGCTAGTGTGCACGAATGTTGAATGTTCATGTTATATAGATCAAGGGCGGCTGACTACTAACAAAAACCGACCTGTGTTTTTGAATGTTCCTATTTTTAAAGGTGTAGTTTAGATCCTTCACCGACTGGTAAATATCTCCCAGTCTGTAACATCGACGTGTTAGAAAATCTATAGCCGGAGTTAGCAAATCAAGCCCTCTAAACGTTCGCGGACACGCCCAATCATTGAATTATGAAGATGAAGAGAGAGAAAAAATGAATAAATAAAAAAAGAGAAATGGTAGTCCAAAATGGGCGGCATGCTACATGACGGACTGACCGGGTGCGTCTACAAGCCGTCATATCTTTTCTACATATGTCCTCAATATGAGAGTTTGCGGACATCCCCGGACATATAGGGATGATACGAGGGGTTCGATTGGTCATTTTTCCCTTCTCTCCTTTTCGATTACTGACCGGGCGTGTCTGTAAATGTTTGAGGAGGATATGGAATGTCTGGCTGTAGATGCTCTTAGTGTTTCACATGTGTTTATTCTCGGCAATGCTCCGAACTTTGCACACGTTGGATTTGATGCTATATATTTTTGTTTTAAGGATGAATTTGACTTTGTTTGTGCCCGTCGCAAACTCATACTGGTTGCTAGGGCGATGTGGTATATTTTTCACTAGGCATTGACGATCTAATGTACAACACCATAACATTTTTCTGATTCCTAAATTATATCCATGAAAAATAAGACACTAGCAGCAAACATTTTTATGAATAATTTTAATGTGGTATGCGTCATAATTAGCACACACGAGAGAAGCATGCATGCCTGAACGACGGATGAAGTATATCATATTTTTATTATGTGATGTCAGTAACTGAAAAGAAGAATTGCGTGTATGATATTTTTATTATCACTATGGTAATTTAAGAATAAGATTGTCCATCTGATTAGTTGACTAGGATTCACGTCCCAAGTTTCGAACTAGCGCCCTAAAGAATCATATTATTAATTGATCCATCATTTTTTCATCATCAAACTTATTCTCTACGTGTCCAGCTTGATTAATGATAATTGGCGTTTGGCTTTGCAGCGAAGAATGTTAATTTTTTTTCTCCCATGGGCTGGTGACATGGTGGGTTTATTCTCATTAAATTGGGAAGGCTGGAACAAGAACTCCGCGTTGCATGCGAAGACTCGGCACGGATTTAAAATAATTAAAAGAAGAAATAATCCGCTATTATGAACAGTTGGGAACTCAGATTTGAAATTAAAAGAGCAAATAAATTCGGCAGAAAGAAAGGAATTAGAAGAAGAAATAAATTCCGTGTTCTATCTAATGGGAGAGATGCCCATTAATAAATGGGCAAGGCTAATGTTGTACTCCACCTCTTGATAATGTTGTTTCAACTTCCCGCGGTATATATAAATCAGTTTTCAATCTCTATGTTTATAATTTTATATGAATTATGAATTATTTAGTGCAGTGTGGAAGTCAGGTTTTTTGGCTGAAGTGTGAATGTAAAGTTAACAACTGATTGATTTCCATCCAATGGGACTGAACTTCATGAATATTAATTTTTGCTCTCTTTTATACTTGATGATTACAACAATAATTTTACTCTTGTTGGTTCATTTTTTGTACTATGATTCGATGGCCATGGTCGAAGAACATGACGACATAGTTTACTGCCTGAAAAATGCCCAAGCTCATTGGCCACAGTGAAGTGTGTGTAGCTTATGTTCAGTAAGGAGCCTCATACCTTAAAATAATTTTCATTAAGAATTATTATTGTGTGCGATAAATAAGGAAATGCACCACATGATATGTAAAGACATGATTTATGTTGAACCACGTGAAGTGAATGTGACGGTTGTTGCAACGCGTGAGGAATTAGAAGTCGGTGCAAAAAAGGGCTTGAGTTTGTTTCTCCCGTTGCAAGGATGGACATTTGTGCTAGCTTAAGGACCTTGGCGATTCAAAAGTTGTAGGACATGATACATATTATCAGCATTAGTAGCGAACTGTGAGGGTTAGTCCCCTGCCGAGTATTGCATATTTAGTAGTACGTGCAAGTCTGCTAGGGGCCTCGAGTTATGCTTTTCTGTGATGATTAGCCCCCTGCCGAGTATTCCATATCACGAGGGAAATACTAGCAAAAAGGCCAAAAATGTCTATTTTCCTCCCGTTGCAACGCACGGGCCTTTTTGCTAGTCTTTCCTTAATAATAAAGCACGGATTGACTCCGTGGGTTCACCGTCACAATACACTTCTTTCCGTGATTTTACGCTTTTAGTTTGAATTTAAAACATATACACGAGGTGGTACTAAACCCGTTTCATTCGCTGGTGACAATTATTTCCAACCGTAGTCGATGTTTTTTTTT
>NW_021178397.1:10042-12971 GCF_002162155.2 Triticum dicoccoides
GACAGGAGGTATAATTGTATCTCCTAATTGTCTAATTGGTGTTCAGAAAGCTCAGGCTCTACTCATTTATTTCTCCCAGTTCATGTTGTCTTTGTATTCAGATTGTGAAATAATGTAGTTCTATAAACGCTATCAGTATGCAGCCATCCATCAAAATTATGTCCTAAACTGCATTTGATCATATGCTTGGCTTTAGCTTGATTTAATTTCAAACAAACTTCAACCAGCGAAGAGCATGTATGAATTCTACTAGCTCTGCAACGGTTTGGAACTCAGTAGGAACTTGCGGTTGACAGTTCCCAGAGAGGCCCTTAGTCACTTAAATTAGCCTTGTGTTTGTTTCATCACTACAAGGCAGAAGTAAGTTAAAAAAAATCATGTCTTTCCTGTAGATGCGAGCTTCGTTTCTAATTGGGCATGATGTCGGGCTCACTGTATCAATTGGAGCATGCATAGTAGTCTCTGAACATTCTGGTTTAGAATTCTATTTTTGTTCGGCAACCTTCAAAACAGAGAGGTCACAATTCCGTTCCGATCACTTTATGGACCTATTTCCACCTTTTGCTCTCCGGCCCTGCTTACACTTTTCTGCAATACCTAAATCTAGCTTTGAGATTCAACAACAGTTGTTTAGTGGATGCAAGGTTTTTGTGGGTAATATTTTCTGATGGCGCAAAATGTATGACATTACTGCTATGCATCAAAATCATTCCGAAGGGTTTAAGGTTTCAGAAAAAGGACAATATTCTCTTCACAATGAACTTGGTCAAAGCACATAATGCAATTTATCTATGTAGTGGAATTTGTTATCGGCTAGAGGGAGTTATGGGTTTAGAGCTTAGAATAATTGCTTATTGTCTATTATTGCTACAGATTGAAATGTTTTCTTCTAGATACTCAAGCATGGGAGGCAGCATGGATTTATTTATGAAAGGTGGCAGACACAACCATGAGGTGTTCACACACATTTACCTGCATTCTTATCTTGACCATGGGAGCCAATTCTGATACATGCCGACAGTACAGAAATGTACGATCATGAGAGAGAGGACTAAGGCTATAGAATTTGTGACTATGTATAAGGGCTCTTCATCAAGTGTGTGCACTGTACTTTATGAATTTTTATTTGTGAATTTTTTCATGATATGTTGCACAATGTCGCAGAATGTAACATGAAAAAGAATTAATGTTTTGGATGGATTCTCTGAGATGCCTGACTCCTATTTTTACTCGAGATCGTTACAAGCTGAGCACGAGTCATGTTCTACAGCTCGATCATGAGCTTCACTTAGTTTGAGCTCGTTTAAATTTTCATATGAATTAAGCTGAGCCAACTCCAACTCACTCGAGCTCGACTCGTTTGCAGCCCTAATTGCGACAAGAGCTGGTAAGTGCTTTCACAACTGCTATAGTTCTAAATCATTGTTGTATTTTATGGTATTATATTCTTGGAAAGAATTCCGTCATTTAGTGTTGTTCACCCAAAGCAGACATCATATCTCATGTTCCAAACTAGCATCCAATTTTTTCCCTCAATTGATCCATCAATTTTTTTCTCCCATTGCAACGCACGGACCCTTTTGCTAGTCTATCCCTAATAATAAAGCACGGATTGACTCTGTGGGTTCACCGTCACAATACACTTTCTTTTCATATAATACACTTTTACGATTTGTAGGAAGAGATATGCGAGGTGGTATTAATCCGCAGTTTGTTTTTTAATCGACTCGCTATTGACGTTACTTGGGCCTCTATCCCTAATAATAAAGCACGAATTGACTCCGGGGGGTCACCGTCACAATACGCTTTCTTTTCATATAATACGCTTTTACAATTTATAGGAAGAGATATGCGAGGTGGTATTAATCCGCAGTCTGTTTTTTAATCGACTCGCTGCGACGTTACTTGGGCCTCGGCCTGCACGACAAACGCACGGGCTGGGTTGTGACCTTATATAAAAAGGAAATACATGAGTCTCGACGCTTACAGCACCCGCTGGGCTGACCTTATATTAATATTAAAAGAACACGAGTATGGTAAAATAAATACGAGTACGATCATGTTCTCCTGGATGTGTATACGCGGACGCCGCCATGAACACGAACCGACTCCTCACCTCCGTCTTCCTTCGCCAGGCCGTCCTAGGAGAGACGATGGATACATATACGCCGCGGCCGCCATGAACACGAACCGACTCCTCACCTCCGTCTTCCTTCGCCAGGCCATCCTAGCAGAGACGATGGATGCATATACGCGCTGCCGCCATGAACACGAACCGACTCCTCCGCACCTCCGTCTTCCTTCACCAGACCGTCCTAGCAGAGACGATGTAGTCGTTGTCATTATGGTTAAGGTCGTAATGCATGGAATGCACGACCTCGACGATGGAGATGCAGCAGTTGCCGTCGTGTTTGAATGTGCGGACAACATGGAGCAGCTCGGCTGGTCGACGAGGCGTCGTCGCGCCGCGTAGCTTGGCGTCGGGTCCTTAGGTGGTGGCGCTCGGAAGGCCTCAGTTGACGAGACCACGTAGGGGCAGTGCTGTGGTGCACGGACTATAACGGCGTGCAAGGGAGTTTCAAGCCACGGACAGCGCAGTCCTATTCTACAAGCTGCTCCAGGCCCCCGAGGTGGCGGTCCGCTTGGTGATATGGCGGAGGAGACCCTCAGCGAGAGGAGTGCGGGGCATAGCCCTATAGCTGTCAGCCCATACAACCATGACCCTCACAAGGCAATCCCTACAAGCTGCTTATGCTGCTCACCGATGGCTTCATCGGCGGTGGATTTTGGGTTGTACAAGTACAATTAACAATAGCAGTCTGATTCCCTGTCCATCTCACGTGACTCGCCTTCCTCCTCTCAGCTACATACACTTTTTTCTCCAAATTGCAATCACTGCCTTTACGTCGATCTAACTGGCGGTAAGTTC
>NW_021178397.1:12981-18737 GCF_002162155.2 Triticum dicoccoides
TTCTCTGTAAATCAAGCCTCCTAGATCCTACCCTAATTAATTCGTGATACACATGGTTTGATATTATAAACAAGACGGAGAAGCCTCCTCTCCCTAGCGTTGACGCTAGACTCTTGCACATTTGCTTGCTATTGGTCAACACTACATGATGGATTGTAGTGCGAGGCTCGATTAGTACGTGCGCCCAACCTTCAGCGATGTACTCGGTAGACGAGTCCTGCTACTGCTAGCTTTGGCAGAGCCTCGCCACGACCAGGTGCTTCCGTACAGCTCAATAGGCCAGCAAATCAGAATATTTATACACACATATTGAGGTATGTAATCTGTTGTGCACAATCTAATGTACAATATGAATTTTAGTCCTACAATATCAACACAGGAACGTCCATACTGGTTTAAATGTATGCATGAGGGTGTGATTATTTTGTTTGTTTGAAGGTCCTTTCTGCAGGTTTCTAGCTGTGGTTTGTTCTTGTGTTTTGGCGCGTACGTGTGTGTGGTTCGCTTTGTATCCTTCAGTGAGTTGCCTATATTTTTTTCCCACATAAATTTATTTTTGTTTTGTTTTGGAATTCGATACTACTACCTCCGTCTGAACTTATTAGTCACGCTTGTATTTTGTGCAAAGTTTGACCTTTGATTTAATTTTAAAAAGTAAGTTACATACGACAAAAATAGTACCATTGAAATTTTTTAAAGGTGAATCCAACAATATAAGTTTTATGACCTACTATTTATATTTTGTTAGTCAAATCTATAGTTAAAGTGGGGCACGAAATACAAAAGGGACCAATAAATCAGAACGGATGTAGTACTTTGTCGATGTACACAATATATATAGGCAACTGGAGTTTCCTCTTAGCAAAGCATGGACATTCACAACACGACCACAATCAGGGATGGGGAGAAGGAGAATATGCGGCGGCATGGGTGGATTGCCACGCAGACATAAAGAACGTGGGTTGGTGTGAAGAGGTTCTTGAACCATAAATATTGAATTAGACGCATCTGAAGTGTTTTTTCTCCCGGTGCAACGCACGGGCATGTTTCCTAGTCTATCCCTAATAATAATAATAATAATAATAATAATAATAATAATATAATAATAATAATCTTTCCCTACTAATAAAGCACGGAGTGCTTCTGGTCGTCCGTCGTCGCTATCGATTTTGCATAAAAGTCCTTCAGTTTATTCGAATTCAACCCGCAGTCCCTGTTTAAGTGGATCTGGAAAAACGCTTTAATTTTGCACAAAGGACCCTATGTTTTGGTATATTCAAAACGCGGTCCTTTTTACATGGGCGGCGCGACTGGAGCTTGCAGGGGGCGGATCCGCGCACGGCGGGGGCTTGGAGGCGGATCCGGAGGTGGGCGGCGCCGCGGGGGGCGAGGAAGGCCGGAGCGCGGCTTCCCGGGCGGATCCATGGCAGAGAAGAGACTGGGTGGTGAGGTTGAGAAGAAGGGAGAAAAGTGGGGAGGTGCGGTGACCCACGCAGGAGCTCGCCGGAGCCGGGTGACGATGGACGGGCGCGGGAGACAGAAGGATCCGGCGCGGCGGCGCGCACTCCTTGTAGTTGGAGGCGGGCCTTCATGGCCGCGGCGCCCCTCCCCCCGCGACAGCTCAGGCAGCGGTCAGATCCGCCCTCCCTCCCTCACTCACTCCTCGCACTGGAAGACCTAGCCGCTGGGCCATGGTGACCGACGGCGATGATGACGGTGGTGGCTACCTCGACGATGGATAAAATCCGCTCCGCCCCTCCTCTTATCCGTCGACGACCGCTTGAATCCCGAGAGGAGAGGAGAGGAGTGGGAGATCCATGGCGGCGGAAAGATCCGCGCCTGGATCGGACCTGCTCGTCAAGGAGACCCACGCCATGGAGCTGCTCGTCAATGTTCCACCCTGGTGAGTGTCGATGTCATGGTTCTGCCCTTCTTCCCTCCCCTTCCCTGATGCTCTTCTCTCCCTCACGCAGGCACACATCCAACATCGCCATGGACCAGTAGCTCAAGCCGTCTTCTTCCAGATGGTGATGGGGTTCCCTCACCATCTGCAGGTCATCATCCTTAAGGGCTCCACCATCTGCAGGTCTTCCTTCTTCTCTTCTCTCTGTTGGATTCCATTTGATTTTTCTGCTCTATTGGTGAAGCTCCCTCTCTTCTCTGCTGCAGTGTCTACAGTGGACTATTTGCATCTTCAGTGCAAATACCTGATTGTATATGGATGGATTGTAGGGTCTAACCACCTTGATTTGATTCGGGCTGGAGCAGCAGCAGCAGGTCCTTCCTTCCATGGAGGGCATCCACAACATGACCCGCACAAGGAGCTCCAAGCAGACAAAGGTACCTGCTCCATTGTTGTACATGTTCGTGAGTTCTTTGTGATGATGAAACCACTGATTGGATGTCCTGATTAGATACAATCCATTCCATTGAACTGTGGGGACAACATGAGGCACATGTCTCTGATTTGTTGTTACTTTGGTTGACAATATGTACTGTGCATGCGTGTGTGTGTCGATAAGTAGCAGATTTGCTTGGCCGCCTGTGACACTCATGCCAAATCCTTGACATTTCTGGGGTTATACAACCATCATGTTTTCTAAGGTTTTGTTTTCCCGCCTCCATCTCTTCCATGGCAAGCAGCACAGGTTTCTTTGTTTGTAAATTAAGCAGTCTGGTAGATTTGGAAAGGAGGAACAGGGTACTGAACTTTTATATATCTGCACAAGGTACCTTTCAATTAATAAGATTTGTTTTTCTGTTCTGAATAGGGTACTGAGCCTGATAATTGTACCTTTCTATTCTGAATTGCATATTTGTAGGAATACTATGTTATGTAAGAACATGGCGGTGCAGTCACCCGAGGTGAAGAAGCTCTGTCACCTACCTCTACATCCTCCACTAGGCTGACAAGCACAACTGCTAACAAGTATGCTAATCCACCCTCATCTGCATCGCTTCCTCCTAGCCTGTGATTTATGACATGGAGCATGTTGTTCTGTTATCATATACACGAATCTGTCCATGCTTAAATGTGGTCATAGGTTGTGGAATAGGAGAAACAATATAATGTTCTTTAGCAGATGCAAACCTGTCCATGCCTTATTTGGACCAATAATTACTGGTGTTGCCTATTTGATATGTAAACATATTTTTTTGGATGTCTCAGAAAAATGCCATGCTACTACATAAGTTTGAATCAAACAAATTAAATTTGTAATAAGATCCCTGAAAGTAATTAAGTGCTTCTTGAATGCATGGAAACAACAAGTTAGATATCTCAGAGGTACTATGTCATATATTCTGAAAGTGGTGCACATGGATATGTATTCTTGGTTAGCTTTATGTTCCATTTCTGTTGTACATGCTCCAAGAGTTAATGTGTTATTCTGAAAGGATATGAAGTGAATTGTCTTCTACTGCAATCAATGGGCATTTCGTTCTACACATATGTCCTGATGTTGTAGTGCCACTTGATTTCCTTTAAAATTTCAGTAACAATTGAGCAATATTGGCCTTCCCTTTTTCCTGTATTAAGTACTATTCATGGAGTCAAAGCTCATGGAGATGGTCTGTTACTGATTGCTGCATCTATAGAGCTCACTAATAAAATATCTGCTGGTTCATCTAACTTATTTGATCTATATGTTTTTGTTTACCTGCAACACGAAGAGAAAAACATGCTCAATTAGTTCATAAATTTTAAAATTGTGCATTTTGTATAATTTCTGCTGGTTCCAGTCACAGCATGCCAGCATCTAATCCTTGCAGCAACACCAGGAGTAGACTTTGGATATTTTTCTATACATTTGACATTAAAGTTATACCAACTTGCATCCATCGATCACTAGCTATTACATGCAGTAGGTAATTATCTGATGTCAATGCAACATCCAAATCATTGAAATACGACCTCTTATTCTACACAGTTCTTTATGCTTTGACAAATCACAAAGTAGAAATCGATTTTAAGATAATCTATAATTATAATAAAACCAGGGATTGCTTTTCTGAAAGAAAAACAAGGGATTGTTAATATGTTTAAATATGAAGATTTGCAGTACTGTAGGTCCTTACCTCTTCTTTTCCAAAGTAGATAGGACAAAAAAAATATGTCCCCACTAATCGGTACGTGCAGCAGTGAGGAACCGAGCAAAAGGGAAGCTTGGCTTCCAATGGGGTGATGGACAGATTGTAGGTGGGTGCTTGCCTCATATCTTCAATGTGAGAATATTGATTTCTCTTCTACTCCCTCTGTTTCTAAATATAAGTCGTTCTAGGGATTTCAATACAAACTACATACAGATGTATATAGACTATGTTAGAGTGTAGGTTCACTCATTTTGCTCCGTATGTATGTAGTGGAATCTGTAGAAAGACTTATATTTAGGAATAGAGGGAATATCGGTTAGTAAGCATTTTCCAAACTGTACGAAAAAAATGTTCAGGAGTTAAACTACTTTTCTTACTATTCATGCGAGATGGCAGAATACTTTGCTTACTATTCTCTTCAATTATTCCCCGATTACAAGGATGGCATTGTTCACGAGTTAATCTACTGCAGAAAAAATGACACACCATTGTCAAGTTGGTAGGAAATCAACCTGCTTTATCTATTTGTTTTTTTCTTCTGGCATGTCCATCGACTCTGTTAACACCAAACAAAGTAACAAACTTGACAAAACTGAAACTCATCTCCCAGATTTCTCTATGCACTTCCATAGATTCTGATATGTCCATTGTCTTTACGACTTACATTTTGTATGTATCTGGAAGCTAATTCAGCATGACCCACGAGTGTTGATTTGTATGTTAGTGTGATAGAATCTCACTGAAAAAATTGACAGAATAAAGGAATATATATATTAGATGTGTGTTATAAGAACGAGCAGTCCATGCTGCCATGCAACCAATAAGTAGTCAGACTTTAAAACCATTGTCATGCAAAAATTAGGACAACTTTTGGAGTACTTGGGTTATCCGGGTTCTTATAAACAGGTTCCCTTTGTTGTAAGAGAGCAAGGTGCTAGCGGACTCACATGATGAGTTCTATGATCCAGAGAAGATTGACCCTAGCCAAGAGGGGCATTCAGGCGACGTGGACTCACATGATGAGTTCTGTGTTCCACATAAGGTTAATCCACCATGAAGTGTCTTGTCCATGGAGGATCGTTGTTGGCTTTGAGGGAGACGTACAGACTGTTTCCTATAACCTTTCTATTTTTTTGCTTGGCTCATTCAGTAGCTTTTGTGATAACAGTTGTGGCAAGCTTTTGTTGGTATTGGAGCTCCCAAAGTAGAAGGGTACTCTATTTTTGTTTGCTTCTCTGTTTCGTATAGCGTGCTTACTTCCGAAGGTACATGCTCAGATTCTTTGGCCTCGGACGTTGTAGATGAAAGCCTTGATGTACTATCAGCATTTTTTGCTAATGGGGGGACAGCCGTGTTCGTTGTAAAGGAAATGAATTAATCTTTTATGTTAACAATTTATATCGGGGAATGCTAATAGAGGCCATTTTGACATGTCTGCGAGCTGCCCTGCTTTAGATGAGGATGGAAAAATACATTGAGATACTTGCTTCCGGCTTATGCTAGACACAATCTACATGCCATGCCATGCCACTACTGCACATAGCGGTACAATCCAAATGCTGTTATGCCACATCGGGTTCTGGTTGGACGGTGGTTGAAATCGAAGAAGACACAACCTAAGCAATTTGGTTACCCCGTTGCAACGCACGGGCATATTTACTAGT
>NW_021178398.1:0-1417 GCF_002162155.2 Triticum dicoccoides
TTACTCACCGTTTTGGGGTCCCAAAGCGATTTCCATAGTTGTTGAACCCCAAGGTGCGCTTACGTGTCGGTCATCAACACTCGCAGTTTTGGCCGATTCTGGCCTGTTTCGTGGACTATTACTCACTGTTTTGGGGTGCCAGGGTGATTTCCATGATTAACGAACCCTGGGATGCGTTTACGTGTCGATCATCAACACACGCGGTTTTTGTCGATTCTGACATGTTTCATGTACTATTACTCACCGTTTTGGGGTCCCAAAGCGATTTCCATGATTGTCGAACCCCCAAGGTGCGCTTACGTGTCAGTCATCCACACTCATGATTTTTGTCGATGCTGACCAGTTTCATGGACTATTACTCTGTTTTGGGGTCCCGAAGCGATTTCCATTGTTGTCAAACCCCGGGGTGCATTTACTTGCCAGTCATCATCACTCACAATTTTGGCCAATTCTGGTCTGTTTCCTAGACTATTACTCACCGTTTCGGGTCCCGAAGTGATTTCCGTGACTAACGAAACCCAGGGTGCGTTTACGTGTCGGTCATCAACACTCGTAGTTTTTTGCTGATTCTGGCCCGTTTCGTGGACTATTACTCACTGTTTTGGCGTCCGGGAGTGATTTCCACAATTGATGAACCACAAGGTGCGTTTACGTGTCGGTCATCAACACTCGCTGTTTTTGTTGATTCTGACCCGTTCCATGGACTATTACTCAATATTGGGGTTCCGAAGCGATTTCCATGGTTGTCAAACCCTGGGGTGCCAACACTCGTAGTTTTGGCTGATTCTTGGCCGTTTCGTGGACTATTACTTACCGTTTTGGGGTCCCAAAGCGATTTCCATGGTTGTCGAACCCCAAGGTGCGCTTACGTGTCGGTCATCAACACTCGCAGTTTTTCTCGATTCTGACCCGTTTCATGGAGTATTACTCAATTTTGGGGTCTCGAAGCGATTTCCATGGTTGTCGAACCCCGGGGCGCGTTTACATGTTGATCATGAACACTCAGAAATTTGGCCAATTCCGGTCCGTCTGTTGGACTATTACTCACCATTTTCGAGTCCCGAAGTGATTTCCACGCTTAGCGAACCCCGGGGTGTGTTTACGTGTCGGTAATCAACACTCACAATTTTGGCCGATTCTGGTCCATCTCGTGCACTATCACTCAGCATTTGGGGTCCCAAAGTGATTTCCCCGATTGACAATCCTCGGGGTGTGTTTACATGCCCATCATCGGCACTCACAGTATTGCCCAATTCTGACCCGTTTCATGGACTATTACTCACCGTTTTGGGGTCCCGAAGCGATTTTCATAGTTGTTAAACCCCAAGGTGCGCTTGCGTGTCGGTCATCAACACTCGCAGTTTTGGCCGATTCTGGCCTTTTTCGTGGAATATTACTCACTGTTTTGGGGTCCCGG
>NW_021178399.1:0-1349 GCF_002162155.2 Triticum dicoccoides
GACTACCTGTTTTTCTGATATTATTAAAGATCATTCCCTGGATTTCTTGGGTATTCAGGAAACTAAGAAAAAAAACTTCGATAATAAGTATTTGAGGAGAGTGGACCCCTTTGATAGATTCAATTGGAACTTTATTCCTTCTGTTGGTAAATCGGGTGGGATTTTATGTGGAGTGAATAAAGAAACATTGGAAGTGATCTCCTGGACTGTAGGTAATTATCTACTACAGGTCGCTGTGTTTGATGTTCGCCTTAAATGTGTCTGGACCCTGGTAGTGGTGTATGGGGCGGCTCATGACGATAAAAAAGATGAGTTCCTAACAGAGCTGGACTCGAGCTGCAGTAATATTAATACTCCTTATGTGATTGGGGGGGACTTCAATATCCTTCGTGAAAGTTGTGAGAAGAACAAAGAGCTTCACCGTTCCCCCCATATGGATAAATTTAATAACATCATTCAGAATCTGAATCTTAGAGAGATTCATATGGGGGGAGGCAAGTACACTTGGACTAACAAACAAAAACACCCCACCCTTGAGAAATTGGATAGAATTCTAATGAGCCCCAAATGGGAGGACATGTTTCCTTTAGTTGCCGTCCGAAAATTAGTGAGAGATGTCTCAGACCACAATCCCCTCTTACTATCATCTGATCCTTTAAAAAACGCCTCCTTGCCAGCGCGAATTCAGATTTGAATTGAGCTGGCTAAAAAATGAAGAGTTTTACGCTAAGGCCGAAACAATCCGGAAGCAGCCTGTTTATTCAGGGGATCCTATTGACATTCTAAATATCAAACTTAAACGCATCAAAAAATATTTCAAAGGCTGGGGATCGCATACTTTTGGGCATGCGAGAAAAAGAAAAAATGGATCAAGAAGGAGCTGGAAAAAATCGAAAGTAAAGAGGAAGATGGCCCCCTTGATCCAGAGACATATGAGAGAAGAACCTTGTTGTGTGAGGAGCTCAATGAGATCTTAGCAGACGAGGAGTTGTTCTGGCTACAGCAGTCTAACGAAAGATGGTTACTAAAAGGAGACCAAAACACTGCCTACTTCCACCGTGTGGCCAATGGCAGGAAGAGGAAAAATACTATACACTCTCTAACTAGTGGGGAGACTATTATAGAGGGGACCAAAAACCTTCTTGATCATGCCACAAAATTCTATAAAGACCTATTTGGACCTGCAGAGGGAAATATGTTCCATTTGTCCCCTGATACTTGGACGAGTGATGAGAAACTTTCGGCTGAGGATAACATCATCCTCACCAGTGTGTTCACTGAGGAGGAGGTCAAAAAAGCCTTATTCAGTATGGATAGCAATAGAGCTCCTGGCCCTGACAATATACCCG
>NW_021178400.1:0-2097 GCF_002162155.2 Triticum dicoccoides
GACGTCCGAAAGGAGCAGATCTGATAGACAGGACTGGGTACGTTTGTCAGAACACTATTTACACCATTATCGATATCTAGTCACACAACTAACACACATGCATATTGATCTCCTTCTTAACAGTTCAGGACGTGCGGGATAAGCTCCTACCATCGGACCGCATACTAGCACTTCAAGAGGAAATAGCCGGAATTTTGCTCGACCAGGTCATAAATCCCAAAGGAGAATACTATTACCCGCTACCGCCCCCATGAACCACTTGTCATCATGCTCCGGAGGCACCAAGGCAACATATGTAGGAGAAATTATATATGTATATACATGTGTATGTGTGAATAATGGTGTTGGTTGTGAGACATTCGATGATATATATATATATATATATATATATATATATATATATATATATATATATACGATTCTATACGTACGAGAAAATCTATTTATATATATGCATAACGTGTACAATTTGTAGTATCGTGAAATACCAGCAAGCAAAAAAAATGAAATGGAAAATAAAAAAAAAACAGGTTGGTGTTACCAACCGGTACTAAAGCCCTACGTGCACCCGGACCTGGCTCGTGCCACGTGTTCGCACTTTAGCGCCGGTTCGTGATGAACCGGTACTAAAGGGGGGGGGCACCTTTAGTCCCCACTCTTTAGTGCCGGTTGGAGAACCGGCACTAAAGGCCGTTACGAACCGGCACTAAAGGCCGGTTCTGCACTAGTGGGTAAAGACGACTGCAACATCTGAGGTGGCACAGACAGATAAACCGGCCGTGGCGTTGTAAGCCGGTGCGGACGGGCAAGTTGTCCTCCTTGTTGTAAGCCGGTGTGGTCGAGGGAGACGACCACGGCGTTGTGAGCCGGTGCGGGAGTCCGTTAAGTAATGACGACCGTCTATGCCCAAAGATGTTGGCATGCCTCCATCTCCGCGGTATAATATGTCATAAATATTGCCCTGCATAAACAATATTGCAGACCAAGGCAAAGAAAAATTTGTTCTTTGACAAAAATAGCATGTGCTAATAAAACAAACTTGGATGAATATCACCTGATTTATTTGGACGACGGATGACCCGTTTATCGCGACAGAGGTAGCTCAGACAGACCAGCGACTCAATATAGTTCCGGCGGCTCAGGCAAACCGGCGACTTAATATAACACCGGCGGCTCAAAGCGGCAAGGGCGGCTCAACGCGGCTCCGGTGGGTTGATGTAGATTAAGCTGCACGGGTGGCGACTTATGCACACCTGTTCCATCAGTAAGCGGACGCAGACGCCGGTGCGTGATGGTGCTGACGTACACTTCAGAGGATAAGTCGGTGCGTGACGGTGTGTCTGTGGCCGATTCCATTGAGCGGCATGGCACAAACGGATGTCAGTGTCGTCATGTGCTCCATATCCATGGTATAACACCTTTTTTGGAGTGAATAATTGCCCTGATGGAATAGCACTATTGCAGCATGATCTTGCCGTGGTCAGTCAAACCATTTTCTTTGGTCCTCGTTTGCTTTTGGTAGCAGATGATTGATAGCTCCTCATGGGTGTAGTTAATACTGCAAACCTTTGATCCGTATGGCGAAAACTTTATATCAGTTTAACACAGAAAAACAATACCGGCAGCAGCCCATCGATTCCACATTTGTACTGTGTTTGTGACATCATTGCTTTGAACTTCTCGAGCGTAATCCATGGATATGGCCAGCAGTAGGTCAACAGCACAACCAATTGAGGTTGTACAGTAGCATGAGAAAATCATGGCATCACAGCCGCGTGGAGGAGGGCGTCCGGCGCAAGAGCCTGGCGGCGGCGCGGAGGTGTCGGGCGGCTCACAGCAATGGAGTAAGCGTAAAACAGAGGAGACCGCAAAGACGGGGCTGCTTGGCCCGCCGGTAAGGCCGCGGGGGCGGCTCTAGAATATCGGCACAAGCGACTGCGAGACCGGCGCGATCAAACATGCGCGCGGCGAGGTCGCGGGCCGGCTTGAAGTGGAGTCAAGCAAGGGCAACCTGTGGCGGAGCATAGGCGGAGGCGACGGCGAGGTTGAGCCAGCAGAGATGCGCCGCGGCAGCTGCCGAGGGCGGCTCGATGAGGG
>NW_021178401.1:0-1069 GCF_002162155.2 Triticum dicoccoides
GAAACTGCGAGTGTTGATGATCGACACGTAAACGCACCCCGGGGTTTGTTAATTGCGCAAGTCACACCGGGACCCCAAACAGTGAGTAATAGTCCACGAAACGGGCCAGAATCGGCCACAACTGTGAGTGTTCATGACCGGCACGTAAACGCATTTTGGGGTTCAACAACTATGGAAATTGCTTCGGGACCCCTAAATGTTGAGTAATAGTCCTCGAATCGCGTCAGAATTGGCCCAAACTGTGAGTGTTGAGGACAGACACGCAAACGCACCCCGGGAATTGTCAATCATGGAAATCGCTCTGGGACGCCAAAATGGTGAATAATCGTGCACGAAATGGACCAGAGTCGACCAAAATTGTGTGTTGATGACTGACATGTAAACGCACCACGGAGTTCGTCAATCGTGGAAATCACTGCGGGACGCCCAAAACTAATTAATAGTGCAAGAAACGGGCCAAAAATCGGCCCAAACTGCGATTGTTGATGATCGACACGTAAGCGCACCATGGGGTTCAACAACTATGGAAATCTCTTCGGGACCCCAAAACGGTGAGTAATAGTCCACGAAACGAGTCAGAATCGACAAAAACCATGAGTGTTGATGACCGATACGTAAACGCACCCCGGGGTTTGTTAATCAAGAAAAGCACTCCGGGACCCCAAACCTGTGAGTAATAGTCCATGAAACGGGCCAGAATCGGCCAAAACTGCGAGTGCCACAAAACGAGCCCGAATCGGCCGAAACTGCGAGTGTTGATGATCGACACGTAAACGCACCCCGGGGTTTGTTAATTGCGCAAGTCACACCGGGACCCCAAACAGTGAGTAATAGTCCACGAAACGGGCCAGAATCGGCCACAACTGTGAGTGTTCATGACCGGCACGTAAACGCATTTTGGGGTTCAACAACTATGGAAATTGCTTCGGGACCCCTAAATGTTGAGTAATAGTCCTCGAATCGCGTCAGAATTGGCCCAAACTATGAGTGTTGAGGACCGACACGCAAACGCACCCCGGGAATTGTCAATCATGGAAATCGCTCTGGGACGCCAAAATGGTGAATAATC
>NW_021178402.1:0-923 GCF_002162155.2 Triticum dicoccoides
TGCTTTTTAGAAAATATGTATTCATGCTTTTTTATGTATTATATGAATATGTATGTAGTTTGTAATTTTTTCCATAGATTATGAATATATATATATAGTTTGTATTTTTTTTGAGCACATTAATAATATGCTGTCATGTTCTTTTGAATATAGGTCCTTAAATTTTATTAAAATCAAAAACAGCTATGCAATAGAAGTTGAGTTGCGGTTGCAAACGCCCGGCACCCATCTCCGGAGTGTGACCCCCTCACGTCCGCGGTGTGCCCCCCTCACGGACGGCGCCGCCGCCGGCATTTGGAGGGCGGAAACAGCCGCATCGGGTCTATACGGAGGGGACGTTGCTCTCAAGTGTTTCTATGGGATGACCTACCACAACCGGGTGGTGTTGTGGCATGTTCGAAGAGGCGGCACGCATCTCCGGGGCGTGGCCCCCCTAACGGACGGCGCCGCCGCCGGCACCTGGAGGGGGAAAACGAACGCATCGGGTCTACACGGAGGGGATGTAGCTGTCGGTTTGGCCCAGATGTTGCTCCTAGGTGTCCCTCTGAGCTGACCTTACACAACCGGGTGGAGAGGTCCACTGTTCAAAACCCGCCCGTGAAAAGTCAAAGGGCTAGATCTCGTGGTCAATCGCTCCAGGGTTAGGCGGGACGGGGGCCCTGAGGGGGTAGCAATGCCACCGGAGCGTCGCACTGGCCCCTCATACATGCGGGGTGGTGTGGTGGCATGTCCAAAGAGGCGGCATGCGTCTCCGCGGTTTGGCCCCCCTTACGGACGGCGCCACTGCCGGCACCTGGAGTGGGGAAACGGAAGCGTCGGGTCTACACGGAGGGGATCTTGCTGTGGGTCTGGCCCGGTTGTTGCTCCAAAGTGTTCCCATGGGCTGACCTAACACAACCGGGCTGGGAGGTCCGCTGGTCAAA
>NW_021178403.1:0-1996 GCF_002162155.2 Triticum dicoccoides
TCGTATTTGTTTCCCACTTCCTCCGAGGGCTAGGCTTTAGTCTTGATCCCTTCGTCAGAGGGCTTATGTTCTATTACGGGCTTGATTTCCATGATCTAGCCCCGGACTCCATCCTTCACATCTCGTCGTTTATCGTCGTGTGTGAGGCCTTCCTCCGCATCACCCCACACTTTGGCTTATGGCTCAAGACCTTCAATGTGAAGCCGAAGATGATCGATGGGCGACACGTGGAATGCGGAGGTGCCATAATAAGCAAAGGCGCCGATGCTCCATGGCCAATGGGTTCCTTCCTGGAGGTGTCCAACTTATGGTAGCGGGAGTGATTTTACATCACGGCTCCCCGAAGTACTAAGTGGGTATCTGCCCCCGCCTTCCATTCGGGCCCCCCGCCACAACTGGCGTCATGGGTCAACAAGGGGCTGGACTGGGGGCCAGTTAATGATGTGCCGACATTGCAAAGTCGCATCCGAGATCTCCTCAAGAGGGATGTCAGTCTCGTCAAGGTAATGCAGTTTATGCTAGTTCGTCGGGTCCTGCCATGCCAACGCCGATCTCTCCGTATGTGGGAGTTCAACCCGGAAGGACCGCGAACTATTCAGCAATTCTTCGGCATGACGCTCGAAGGGATGTATGGATTGTTCTTCAGATCACGAATAAAGTATCCGGACACCACCGAGGATGCGGGTCTAAACTGCAATCATCCAGATACCCATGTAAGTAATTCCGCGGCCGAACATGTTGTCTTTTTATTTGTCACAATATCATTCTGAAAAAATTGATCTTGGCCAGGACTGGATAAGAAAGGCGAAGATGATCAGGTGTTCGGCCCCCCTTCCCAAAGGCTCACCGGATCCTGTGCTAGCCAGGATGCTCGAGCACGCACTTTATCAAGTGCCATCAGGGGAAGATAAAGGGAGGGATAAAGAAGCCGAAAGCGGGCCTCACGCATTACTCGTCCAAACCGGGGGGATTAGTGTCTCCATGAAGGAGGATGATCAGAGAGAAGAATCTAGAATCCCCTCTCCCCAAGGAAGGAAAGGACTGCCTCTGACGACTCGGAAATGAAAGGTTCCAAACAAGGGAAGAAACCTTCGCCAGGAGGCACTGCCCCAGAGGGCGTCCTTACCGCACAGTGCCCGCAAGGGGGCCAACCCTCCACCGAGCTATAAGTGAATCAAGAGTACTTTTGGTAAATATATCCTGCTTTATCTCTAAGGACAATAACCGAGACATATATCTTGCAGTCCGGCTCGTAGCCCTTCCCAGCAGAGTTCGTCTTCGAGGGATCTTCTTTCGGAGAAGATGGAGAGAAAAACGCCTCCCCCTACCTCCCCGCCTCCTGGGACGGACGACCCTGAGGTGTCATCACGAAGGGTTTCTCCTGATACGCCAAGGCCAGAAGGTAACCCTTCGGCCACCCGCAGTTCAGAATATTCGTCTCCTATGGAGAGCAACAAAAAGAGTCCGAGACTGTCCGGTGGGCAACTGGACGCACTGATGAGTCTTTTGGAGAAAGCGGCTATTTTAGAGGAGCATCGCACTTTAATGAGTACGGTGGTTGAGAGGATCTCATCCGCCACAAGTGGGTTGCATGAAGCTTTTACGAGCCTGCTAAGAGGCTTTGAGGTACACAAAGTAATATATAAATTTTTTGACGGTACCGCACACGCTAGGTGTGGTCTATACATATAGTAGCCCCTGAGACTCTGGTTGCTGTCCAGAGGCAGCAAACAGAGGATCATAGTCCCAGGTAATAATTGCGCTGCTTTCATGTGCAGGCGGCTGACGGTCCGGTGGCTGGCCGGACTGCTGAGTTTGCCGGTTTGAGCCGGCAACTTAATGCGGCAGATGCCGACATTGCGCTTGTGAACAAGCGGCTTGACGAGGCACAGGGTATGTATTTTCGGGTGGTCAAAAATATTAAGAGGGGCATGATGCTAGTATCTATAACATGCTGTGACTGCAGATGGAGCTGCCGCCGTGGAGACCCTTCAGG
>NW_021178404.1:0-1278 GCF_002162155.2 Triticum dicoccoides
GTGAGAGATTTCAGCACCATTGCTGCACCTCTCAATGAGCTTACAAAGAAAGATGTGCCTTTTCTTTGGGGTACCGCACAGGAAGAAGCCTTCACGGTATTGAAAGATAAGTTGACACATGCTCCTTTACTCCAACTTCCTGATTTTAATAAGACTTTTGAGCTTGAATGTGATGCTAGTGGAATTGGATTAGGAGGTGTGTTATTACAAGATGGCAAACCTGTTGCATACTTTTCTGAAAAATTGAGTGGGCCTAGTCTGAATTATTCTACTTATGATAAAGAATTATATGCTCTTGTTCGGACTTTAGAAACATGGCAACATTATTTATGGCCCAAAGAATTTGTTATACATTCTGATCATGAATCATTGAAACATATTAAAAGTCAAGCTAAACTGAATCGTAGACATGCTAAATGGGTTGAATTCATTGGGACTTTCCCTTATGTCATTAAACACAAGAAGGGAAAAGAAAATGTTATTGCTGATGCTTTGTCTCGTCGCTATACTATGCTTTCACAACTTGACTTCAAAATATTTGGTTTGGAGACCATCAAAGATCAATATGTGCATGATGCTGATTTTAAAGATGTAATGCATAATTGTAAAGAAGGAAGAATGTGGAACAAGTTTGCTGTTAACGATGGATTTGTGTTTCGTGCTAACAAGCTATGCATTCCAGCTAGCTCCGTTCGTCTTTTGTTGTTGCAGGAGGCGCATGGAGGAGGATTAATGGGACACTTTGGCGTGAAGAAGACGGAGGACGTACTTGCTACACATTTCTTTTGGCCAAAGATGAGATGGGATGTTGAGCATTTTATTGCTCGCTGCACTACATGTCAAAAAGCTAAGTCACGCCTCAATCCTCATGGTTTATATATGCCTTTGCCTGTACCTAGTGTTCCTTGGGAGGATATATCTATGGACTTTGTTTTAGGTTTACCTCGAACAAAGAAGGGGAGGGATAGCATATTTGTTGTCGTGGATAGATTCTCGAAAATGGCGCACTTTATACCATGTCATAAAAGCGATGATGCTGTTAATGTTGCTGATTTGTTCTTTCGTGAAATTATTCGCTTGCATGGTGTGCCAAATACTATTGTTTCAGATCGTGATACTAAATTTCTTAGCCACTTTTGGAGATGTTTATGGGCTAAGTTGGGGACTAAACTGCTTTTTAGTACTACTTGTCACCCCCAAACTGATGGACAAACTGAAGTAGTCAATAGAACGTTGTCTACTATGCTTAGGGCTGTTTTGAAGAATAATAAGAAAATG
>NW_021178405.1:0-981 GCF_002162155.2 Triticum dicoccoides
CTATAAATCAATATGTCATCAAAGTAAACTACCACAAATCGTCCAATGAAAGCACGTAAAACTTCGTTCATTAATCTCATGAAAGTACTAGGTGCATTAGTTAACCCAAAAGGCATGACTAACCACTCATATAATCCAAACTTAGTTTTAAATGCTGTTTTCCATTCATCTCCCAATTTCATACGAATTTGATGGTATCCACTACGCAAATCAACTTTGGAGAATATTGTAGAGCCACTCAATTCATCAAGCATATCATCGAGCCTAGGAATAGGATGACGATAACGAATAGTAATATTATTAATGCCTCTACAATCAACACACATACGTGATGTACCATCCTTTTTCGGTACTAGAATAATAGGAACAACACAAGGACTAAGGGATTCGCGTATATAACCTTTGTCGAGAAGCTCTTGTACTTGACGCATAATCTCCTTCGTCTCCTCTGGATTGGTACGGTATGGTGCACGGTTTGGCAGTGAAGCACCGGGAATTAAGTCAATCTGATGCTCAATCCCTCAAATAGGCGGTAATCCCGGTGGCACGTCTTGTGGAAAGACGTCAGCGAACTCCTGCAAAATGTTAGTGACAGCAGGAGGCAAAGAGGCAGGCACGTCCTCGAATGAAAATAATGCCTCTTTGCACACAAAAGCATAGCAAACAGATTTGCTGAAATCTAGCTCATCAATATCAGATTTGGTGGCAAATAAACATGCACTTTTCAATTTAATTTCAGAAGCAACACTAGATGGTTTATTATTAGGCTTCATTTGTTGCTCAAATTCTTTTGCCACAATCTGATTTTCACTCTTATTCGTCTCCTGTTTTGCTTTATTAGCTCTATTAATATCATCTTTCAAAATGGAATCAGGAGTCATAGGAAGCAAAGTAATATTTTTATCCTTATGAACAAGAGTATAGTGATTGTTTCTACCATGGTGTACAGAATTTTTATCAAATTGCCATGGTCTACCAAGT
>NW_021178406.1:0-1202 GCF_002162155.2 Triticum dicoccoides
ATCTACTAGGGGGGGCGGCGGCCAAGGGGAGGTTTCCCTCCCCCCCAAGGCACCTAGGGGTGCCTTCCACCACATGGACTCTTCCATGGTGGAAACCCTAGGCGCATGGGCCTATAGGGGCTGGTGCCCTTGGCCCATCTAGGCCAAGGCGCACCCCCTACAGCCCATGTGGCCCCCCGGGACAGGTGGCCCCACCCGGTGGACCCCCGGGACCCTTCCGGTGGTCCCGGTACAATACCGATAACCCCGAAACTTGTCCCGATGCCCGAAATAGCACTTCCTATATATAATTCTTTACCTCCGGACCATTCCGGAACTCCTCGTGACGTCCGGGATCTCATCCGGGACTCCGAACAACATTCGGGTTTCTGCATATACATATCTTCATAACCCTAGCGTCACCGAACCTTAAGTGTGTAGACCCTACGGGTTCGGGAGACAAGCAGACATGACCGAGACGACTCTCCGGTCAATAACCAACATCGGGATCTGGATACCCATGTTGGCTCCCACATGCTCCACGATGATCTCATCGGATGAACCACAATGTCGAGGATTTAATCAATCCCGTATGCTATTCCCTTTGTCTATCGATATGTTACTTGCCCGAGATTCGATCGTCGGTATCCCAATACCTCGTTCAATCTCGTTACCGGCAAGTCACTTTACTCGTACCGTAATGCATGATCCCGTGACCAGACACTTGGTCACTTTGAGCTCATTATGATGATGCATTACCGAGTGGGCCCAGTGATACCTCTTCGTCATACGGAGTGACAAATCCCAGTCTTGATCCATGTCACCCAACAGACACTTTCGGAGATACCCGTAGTCTACCTTTATAGTCACCCAGTTACGTTGTGACGTTTGGCATACCCAAAGCACTCCTACGGTATCCGGGAGTTACACGATCTCATGGTCTAAGGAAAAGATACTTTGACATTGGAAAACTCTAGCAAACGAACTATACGATCTTGTGCTATGTTTAGGATTGGGTCTTGTCCATCACATCATTCTCCCAATGATGTGATCTCGTTATCAATGACATCCAGTGTCCATAGTCAGGAAACCATGACTATCTGTTGATCAACGAGCTAGTCAACTAGAGGCTCACTAGGGACATGTTGGTGTCTGTTATTCACACATGTATTACGATTTCCGGATAACACAATTATAGCATGAATAAAGACAATTATCATGAA
>NW_021178407.1:0-917 GCF_002162155.2 Triticum dicoccoides
ATACCGTCGAAACAAGATTGGACTAGTAACGGTAAGCATATTGAACAACATCAACGCCCACAACTACTTTGTGTTCTACTCGTGCAAAGAATCTACGCAATAGACCTAGCTCATGATGCCACTGTTGGGGAACGTAGCAGAAATTCAAAATTTTCCTACGTGTCACCAAGATCTATCTATGGAGAGACCAGCAACGAGTAGAAGGAGAGTGCATCTACATACCCTTGTAGATCGCTAAGCGGAAGCGTTCAAGTGAACGGGGTTGATGGAGTCGTACTCGTCGTGATTCAGATCACCGATGATCAAGTGCCGAACAGACGGCACCTCCGCGTTCAACACACGTACAGCCCGGTGACGTCTCCCACGCCTTGATGCAGCAAGGAGAGAGGGAGAGGTTGAGGAAGACTCCATCCAACAGCAGCACAATGGCGTGGTGGTGGTGGAGGAGCGTGGTAATCCCGCAGGGCTTCGCCAAGCACCATGGGAGAGGAGAAGAACTTGGGAGAGAGGGAGGGGCTGCACCAAAGGCATAAGGTGTGTTTGGGAGGCCCTCCTACCCCACTATATATAGGGATCCCAAGGGGGGGGTGCGCCAGCCCCTAGGAGATCCAATCTCCAAGGGGGCGGCGGCCAGGGGAGGAGTCCTCCCCCCCCCCAAGGCACCTAGGAGGTGCCTTCCCCTGCTGGGACTCTTCCTTTAGGGTTTCCCCAGGCGCATGGGCCTCTTGGGGCTGGTGCCCTTGGCCCATGTAGGCCAAGGCGCACCCCCTACAGCCCATGTGGCCCCCCGGGGCAGGTGGCCCCACCCGGTGGGCCCCCGGGACCCTTCCGGTGGTCCCGGTACAATACCGATGACCCCGAAACTTGTCCCGATGGCCGAAACAGGACTTCCTATATATAAATCTTTACCTCCGGAC
>NW_021178408.1:0-1262 GCF_002162155.2 Triticum dicoccoides
TCTCCCTCGCTCTCTCTCTCACACGGCCGAACACCACCGTCGCCGCCGTTCGCCATAGCAGCCATCTCCGGCCACCCCTCGCTCCCCCGACTAGCTCAGGAGCTCCGCCTCGACTCCCTCTTCCTCCCCACCGCTCCACAGCTCCCCGGAAGCCCTGCATCGCCGCCACGTCGCCGTTCCCCTCTTCGGGCTCCGACCACCGTCGCCGTCGAATTCGCCGTCTCCAGCGCGTCCCCGAGCCCGCTTCGACGCCCACTGCAACCGCGGTGAGCTACGCCACCGTTTTCCCCTCTCCTTCCCCTCGTTCCCTCACCGTAGCCACCTCCCCACCACGGCCGAACCTCCGCCGTCGCCGAGCTCGCCGTCGGCGCAGCTCCGGTGACCATTTGGTCACCCCGGCGAGTCCAACGAGTTCGCAAGACCCCGTAGAGCATCCCTAGCGCCTCGCTTTGCTCGACTTCGAGCTCCAGCACCGTTCCCGTGCACGACCGAACCCCGGCGGCCGCAGCCGAGCTCGCCGCCGTCGACTCCGGCCACCCCGACCCCAACGGGCTCCGCCAAGAGCTGCGGGTTGGCCTCAGCTCCACTCCGGTGGTCTCCGTGGTCCGTTTGGTGGCCGAAATGACCAAAACCACTTCCGCCGCCGCGTCGGGCTCGCCGGCGACTAAACGCCGGCAGCCGACATTAACTTTGACCACGGGTGGGCCCTGGTTGACTCCCCTGAGTCAATGACAGGTGGGGCCCAGCCCTGTTATTTAAACAGGATTAGTTTTAATTAAGTTTTAATTAAAATAATCACCCTGACATACGGGACCCACTGTCAGGTTTGACCTGGACCAGTTCCGTTGACCTGCTGACGTCAGGCTGACGCAGTAATTGATTTTCTGGATTTAAATTAAATCAGGAAATTCCAGAATATTATTTAAACTTCAAAAATTCATAACTTTTATTCTGTAACTCCAAATTGGACAAATTATATATGAAAAATGATCAGAAAAATCCAATCTATCCATCTGTACTATTTTCATGCATGATCAAACAAGTTAAATTGATGTTTTAAGCAGAACAAGGAAAAGCACTTTAAAAGGCCATATTTGAATTTGAAATTTGAATCTTTGATTCAAATTTGTTCAAACCCTTCTGGCTTTAGTTGCATTAGCCCAATACACTCATATTGCCATGTTTCATGCATGCATCATATTGTTGCACATTGTTTGGTGATGCTTGTGTATCGATGCCCTTGCGACAGGTTCTGTCCCCGA
>NW_021178409.1:0-1417 GCF_002162155.2 Triticum dicoccoides
ACATCTTCAGGATGTGCTCACTGACAGAACTGTTTTCCTCCATCTTACAACTGTAGAACTTGTCGGAGACATCATATCTCTCGACCCGGGCATGAGCTTGAAAAACTAGTTTCAGCTCTTCGAACATCTCATATGCTCCGTGATGCTCAAAACGCTTTTGGAGCCCCGGTTCTAAGCTGTAAAGCATGCCGCACTGAACGAGGGAGTAATCATCAGCGCGAGACTGCCAAGCATTCATAATGTCTTGGTTCTCTGGGACGGGAGCGTCACCTAGCGGTCCTTCTAGGACATATTGTTTCCTGGCAGCTATGAGGATGATCCTCAGGTTCCGGACCCAGTTCGTATAGTTGCTGCCATCATCTTTCAGCTTGGTTTTCTCTAGGAACGCGTTGAAGTTCATGTTGACATTAGCGTTGGCCATTGATCTACAAGACATATTTGCAAAGATTTTAGACTAAGTTCATGATAATAAAGTTCTAATCAAATTATGAACTCCCACTTAGATTAGACATCCCTTTAGTCATCTAAGTGTTACACGATCCGAGTCGACTAGCCCGTGTCCGATCATCACGTGAGACGGACTAGTCATCGTCGGTGAACATTTTCATGTTGATCGTATCTTCTATATGATTCGTGTTCGACCTTTCGGTCTCCGTGTTCCGAGGCCATGTCTGCACATGCTAGGCTCGTCAAGTTAACCCTAAGTGTTTTCGCTGTGTAAAACTGTCTTACACCCGTTGTATGTGAACGTAAGAATTCATCACACCCGATCATCACGTGGTGCTTAGAAACGACGAACTGTAGCAACGGTGCACAGTTAGGGGAGAACACTTCTTGAAATTTTATAAGGGATCATCTTATTTACTACCGTCGTCCTAAGTAAACAAGATGCATAATACATAATAAACATCACATGCAATTATATAGTTGTGACATGATATGGCCAATATCATATAGCTCCATTGATCTTCATCTTCGGGGCTCCATGATCATCTTGTCACCGGCTTGACACCATGATCTCCATCATCATGATCTCCATCATCGTGTCTTCATGAAGTTGTCACGCCAACGACTACTTCTACTTCTATGACTAACGTTTAGCAATAAAGTAAAGTAGTTTACATGACGTTTTTCAATGACACGCAGGTCATACAAAAAATAATGACAACTCCTATGGCTCCTGCCGGTTGTCATACTCATCGACATGCAAGTCGTGAATCCTATTACAAAGAACATGATCTCATACATCACAATTCATCATTCATCACAACTTCTGGCCATATCACATCACATGATCAATCGCTGCAAAAACAAGTTAGACGTCCTCTAATTGTTGTTGCATCTTTTACGTGGCTGCAATTGGGTTCTAGCAAGAACGTTTTCTTACCTACGAATCACCACAACGTGATTTTGTCAA
>NW_021178410.1:0-2949 GCF_002162155.2 Triticum dicoccoides
CAAGATATAAGTGAAGATCACAACGGCAGTGAAGATAATGATGAAAAACAACTGCCAAGCAGGATATACAACAACTCTCTCTCCAACTTTCCTCTTGAAAAGTTTGAGACAATTTTCTGATAAATTCTTTCAAAGAATGCTACTAACTCATGCTTTCCAATGCAAAAAGAATCACTCAATTCCGAGTTGATATGAGGAGTCAAAGAATTCTAAAACTGGCCTGAAAAATTGGAACAAGCTGTGTTCACGAACTTCAGAGGGCAAAAAGACCTATTTAGAAGCCGATTTTGAGGTGTCAAATATTGAACTAGCTTCTGCAACTATTTAGATGCGGCTCGTCTCTAGCTTCAATTTGAGTACTCACGGAGCCAAAACGGACTTCGTATGAGGAAGATACACCTGTTTTACTGAACAGTGCGCAAAATAGATTCCAATCCGAATTCAGGTACGAGATTGATTCTAGATAGATTCGATTTTTTTTTCTTCTCTCTTTTTTTTTCTCACGCTTTTTTTTTTCTTTTTCCTCTCTCTCTTTTTCTTTTTTTTCCTCTCTTTTTTTTCCTCTATCTTTTTTTTCTCCCTCTTTCCAAAACAATGCAACCGATAATTCAACTATGCAAGCAATGAATAGAAAATTGCAAAGGCTCAGACTGGCTTGGATAAAGGATGAACAGATCTAACTTTTTTTTGTGGCTTTTTTATGGACTGTAGGTATGAATGACAGATGTGATCTAAACTATGAAAAACTGTAAAATCTCACCGAGCAACCTGAAAACTGATACCACTTGATAGAGGCGGGGTGTCCCGATCTTTCGATGAGATGATAACTATCGATTTGGTGGAGACGACTTTGACGATCCGACTACAAACGTGCACGACGTTGCGCCTTAGCAATCGCTAAACCAACTCCGAGAGGTTATTGACCACGCTGGAGCACAATCAACCTGACCACGAAGGTCTATTCCTGCAAGCAATCGAAGAACAAGCAAGAATATGATAAAAGCAATCTGAATATTGCGAGTATATATGAAGTATTGATAAAGGCGGGGATCCGTAAACGGTCTTGGTCTGGTCGTTGGACACAAACGAAGTACACGAAGTTGCAATGGCTAACTTTTAACTAAACAAATCCCAAGGAAAAGCTACTAGATGGATCTACTTATATAGGAGCAAGGGGTGGCGGCCAAGGAGGTGGGAGGACGTCCCAAGGCAGCCTAAAACTAAATCTAGGTCGTACAAGGCCAATGGGCCCAAGTGGAGGTGATGTAACACCTTTGGACTTGTAGTTTGACTCGGATTGTGCTACAGCATCAGATTGTTTCGTCCACAACTCAACGCTCCGGACGAATTTGAAGGTGATTCCAATTGTGTTGGAAAGTGCACGAAATCTAGTTTCCAACAAAAAAAGAATCACCCAATTCGGAGACCGTATGAAAAACTTGTGTGCATTTTGAGTCAGGTGTGTCTGTGCAGTCCGAATATGAATCCAGAACGTGAGAGACTTGGACTCTATCTTCTCTTGGGCCAAAAGTGACGTGAGAGAACTTTTTGGACAGCAAATAAACATCTCTTTCTTCCTTATCTTCATATGTGGATTGTACAAATGTCCCACACACCTGCAATTGGACAAAACACAAAAGTGTGTGAAGTATTTTTGTTCTGGATAACATAAATAGATTATTGAATAGTTTGCACTAGAAATCACCTGACAAATATGCATATATGCAATATTTTTGGTCATATCCAAGGTAGTCATGTCCTCATCACACATTTTCTTATTATTCTTCAAAACAGCCCTAAGCATAGTAGACAACGTTCTATTGACTACTTCAGTTTGTCCATCAGTTTGGGGGTGACAAGTAGTACTAAAAAGCAGTTTAGTCCCCAACTTAGCCCATAAACATCTCCAAAAGTGGCTAAGAAATTTAGTATCACGATCTGAAACAATAGTATTTGGCACACCATGCAAGCGAATAATTTCACGAAAGAACAAATCAGCAACATTAACAGCATCATCGCTTTTATGACATGGTATAAAGTGTGCCATTTTCGAGAATCTATCCACGACAACAAATATGCTATCCCTCCCCTTCTTTGTTCGAGGTAAACCTAAAACAAAGTCCATAGATATATCCTCCCAAGGAACACTAGGTACAGGCAAAGGCATATATAAACCATGAGGATTGAGTCGTGACTTAGCTTTTTGACATGTAGTGCATCGAGCAATAAAACGCTCAACATCCCGTCTCATCTTTGGCCAAAAGAAATGTGTAGCAAGTACGTCCTCCGTCTTCTTCACGCCAAAGTGTCCCATTAATCCTCCTCCATGCGCCTCCTGCAACAACAAAAGACGAACGGAGCTAGCTGGAATGCATAGCTTGTTAGCACGAAACACAAATCCATCATGAACGACAAACTTGTTCCACATTCTTCCTTCTTTACAATTCTGCACTACATCTTTAAAATCAGCATCATGCACATATTGATCTTTGATGGTCTCCAAACCAAATATTTTAAAGTCAAGTTGTGAAAGCATAGTATAGCGACGAGACAATGCATCAGCAATAACATTTTCTTTTCCCTTCTTGTGTTTAATGACATAAGGGAAAGTCTCAATGAATTCAACCCATTTAGCATGTCTACGATTCAGTTTAGCTTGACTTTTAATATGTTTCAAAGATTCATGATCAGAATGTATAACAAATTCTTTGGGCCATAAATAATGTTGCCATGTTTCTAAAGTCCGAACAAGAGCATATAATTCTTTATCATAAGTACAATAATTCAGACTAGGCCCACTCAATTTTTCAGAAAAGTATGCAACAGGTTTGCCATCTTGTAATAACACACCTCCTAATCCAATTCCACTAGCATCACATTCAAGCTCAAAAGTCTTATTAAAATCAGGAAGTTGGAGTAAAGGAGCATGTGTCAACTTATCTTTCAATA
>NW_021178411.1:0-2660 GCF_002162155.2 Triticum dicoccoides
GAGGAGCTGACCGGACTTCAAGCCTGCATCCAAAAGCTAGTGAAAAGGAAGCTCAAGCTTGTCAACGTAGTCCAGGTCATGCTCATCCGCCGGATTCTCCCGTGTCAACAATGGGACTTCAATATGTGGGAGTTCGATCCGGCGCAGCACCAGACTTTGAGTGGGCTCTTCGACACTACGTACGAAGAGGCCTGGAGGGTGCTGTTTAAGGGCGCCGAGGCTCCCGCATCCGCCACCGAAGATCGCGGATTCAGCTCGCAGCGTCTGGCTAGCAAGGTAAGCGATTTTGCCCTTTACGGGACGCTTGCTTTCCATAGTTTGACTCTATGCGGGATCTAAACTCCCTCTCCTTTGATAGGACTGGATGAAGAAGGCCGAGCAGACTATCTGTCCGGCCCCTTTGCCAGAAGACCCAGCGGATGCCCGCTTAACGGGGCTGCTGGCTCCGGCACCCCATGTGGTGCCGGAGAAGAAGGCCAAGAAGAAGGCCACGGGCACTCGAAAGAGTTCCCGTTTTCAGGTGTCATCGGATGATGACACCGAGGCAGACTCCTCCCACGAAGGCGAGGAGGAGAAGAAAGAGGCCTCTCCCCCAGCAGGGGGAGGGAAGAAAAGGAAGGATTCCCCAATGAGGGAGGCCGAAGGGTCCAAGAAGGGAAGGACTCTTCCCCCGGACTGCTCTGCCCACGCCAGCGACGACGACGAGGATTGGCCTCCAAGGGCCAAGCCCCTGGCGAGATCGTAAGTATCCGGACTCCCGAATAACTTCATGATTTTTATTTTCGCCACATGGAGTCTTTCTAATGCCGCATACAACCCTGCAGTCCGCCCAAGGAGGATCTTCCCGCTTCGTCGAGCGGGTCCTTGGGTGCGTCGGATATGGATTCCCTTCCGACTGCCTCCTCCCCTCGTGATGCGGACGATGCCGAGGTGGGATCCCAGGAAGGGACCCGCCAGGAGGAGGAGGCCCCGGAGGTGCCGCAGGGCAACCTCCCGGACTTTGCACCGGACTCCGCACCGGAACCTGTAGTGGCTCCGGAGTCCAGCGGGTGGCCCCTTCGTAAGAAGGGCGAGACCGTGACGCTGGTGGCCTCCGTCCAACCGAAGGCGCCGGATAGCTTGCTGGAGGCGCTCAAGGGCGCTTCCATTGAAGAGGAACACCGCACCGTCATGGGTGCGGTGATTCAGAAGGTTCAGCTTGCCAAGAGCGGGATGACCGAAGCCTGCAGCAGCCTTCTAACAGGCTTTGAGGTAAGAATTGTGATATGTGTAAAATAGTACCGCATAAACAGTAGCCCCTTATGCTCGGTTCGGTGTTCGGAAAGAAAAACCGGACTGAGGATCTAAAAAGATATACGCAGGAGTCATAAAAATTATGTTAATATGGGATTGCAGGCAGTGCTGCTGACCTCTGCCGCACTGACTGCGGAGGTCAATACTTTAAAGCAAAGCCTCGAGCGGTCCGAGAACGAACTCGGCCGTGCTAAGAAGCAGCTCGAGGACAAGGAAGGTGAGTAACACCTTATTAAAATTGTACCTTACAGAAAAGGATTTAGTTGCAAGAAAAATGACAAGGATAACATGGGTATTGCAGGGGCCACGAACGAGGTGGCGGCCCTGAAGGAGGCGGTGTCTGTGGCCGAACGTAATGCGGCCGCGGAGCGCACCGAGCGAGAGAAGCAGGAGGCGCGGCTGGCGGAGGTACAACAAGAGCTTCAGGCTCTCGTGGAAAAACATGAGAGTTTGGAGCGCGACTCGAAGACTCGAGAGTCCGAGCTTGCATCGGCTCTTGAGAGTGCCAAAGACGCTAAGGCCGAAGCCTACAAGGCCCTCCAGGAAATCGAGGCGTTGAAGAAAATAGCGGCGGGTAAGGCATTTTTCATGCAGAGTAAGCATGTGAGTGTGAATTACGTGTCACTTACCCGAATTCGGAGCTCTCCAGGGGCGTTCGCAGATCTGCCCCGCAGCGTGTCCGATGCTGCCGCTTTCTATAGGGCCGAGGAGGGGAGCTCGACGGAGAAGGTCTTCTGGTCTCAGTATGCTGAGGCCGGGCATCCGATGCCCCTTAGCGACCAGCTGAAGCAGCTGGTCGAGCTCCACAAGGTGGCCGAACAGGCCATGAAGGGCCTCATAGTTCGGCTGTGGCCTAAGGAGGCCATGCCTGGGAGCTACTTCGGCTTGGTGCGGCGGCTGGTGGATGCCTGTCCATGGGTTGAAGTCATCAAGCACTCCGCCTGCATTGAAGGTGCCCGTCGGGTCCTTGCCCGCGCTAAGGTGCACTGGGGCAAGATGGATGCTCAGAAGCTTGTGACGGACGCGCCACCACTGGGCAAGGAGTATCGCACGCCCGAGATGTATTATAAGAGTGTCCTGAAGGGTGCCCGCATTATTGCGGGTGAGTGCTCCAAAGATGTAATATTTGAGTAGACTCGCATTTTGTTATCCTGTACGCTGAAAACTTTGTTCATATGCTCTAAGCAACGCTTGTTAATTTAAAATATTACCTTCTGTGCGGCTGTTTATCAAATCTGAGAGATGGCAAGTCGTCGGCTTCAGCCCCCATGCCACGAGTGCTGGGGTGTTCGACATAAATTTGAGCACTCTTGTTCCCGTTTTTGGGTCCATCTAGGGAGGCGCTCAACACAACGAACAAGGCAACC
>NW_021178412.1:0-990 GCF_002162155.2 Triticum dicoccoides
ACATACTAAACGATCGGGTGCTAAGCTAATGGAATGGGTCATGTCAATCAGATCATTCTGCTAATGATGTGACCTCGTTAATCAAATAACAACTCATTGTTCATGGTTAGGAAACATAACCATCTTTGATTAACGAGCTAGTCAAGTAGAGGCATACTAGTGACACTTTGTTTGTCTATGTATTCACACATGTATTATGTTTCCGGTAAATACACTTCTAGCATGAATAATAAACATTTATCATGATTATAAGGAAATAAATAATAACTTTATTATTGCCTCTAGGGCATATTTCCTTCAGTCTCCCACTTGCACTAGAGTCAATAATCTAGATTACACTGTAATGATTCTAACACCCATGGAGCCTTGGTGCTGATCATGTTTTGCTCGTGGAAGAGGCTTAGTCAATGGGTCTGCAACATTCAGATCCGTATGTATCTTGCAAATCTCTATGTCTCCCACCTAGACTAGATCCCGGATGGAGTTGAAGCGTCTCTTGATGTGTTTGGTCCTTTTGTGAAATCTGGATTCCTTTGCCAAGGCAATTGCACCAGTATTGTCACAAAAGATTTTTATTGGACCCGATGCACTAGGTATGACACCTAGATCGGATATGAACTCCTTCATCCAGACTCCTTCATTTGCTGCTTCCGAAGCAGCTATGTATTCCGCTTCACATGTAGATCCCGCTACAACGCTTTGTTTAGAACTGCACCAACTGACAGCTCCACCGTTTAATGTAAACACGTATCCGGTTTGCGATTTAGAATCGTCCGGATCAGTGTCAAAGCTTGCATCAACGTAACCTTTTACGGTGAGCTCTTTGTCACCTCCATATACGAGAAACATATCCTTAGTCCTTTTCAGGTATTTCAGGATGTTCTTGACCGCTGTCCAGTGATCCACTCCTGGATTACTTTGGTACCTCCCTGCTAAACTTATAGCAAGGCACACATCAGGTCTGGTACACAACATTGCATACATGATAGA
>NW_021178413.1:0-1284 GCF_002162155.2 Triticum dicoccoides
GCCGACGTTGATCGACGGGCGGGCCGTCGCACGAACGGCGGCGGTGAAGGGCCGCCGCATGACGCGAGGCCGCCGGGTAGGGGCGACCGGCGGGCCAACGTGCGACGACGCGCGAGGCCGCCGAGTCGGGGCGACCGACGGGCCGACGCGCGAGGCCGCCGGGTCGGTGAAGAAGCCGACCAATCGTGCCGGTGTTGGAGTAGAGGCGCACGGAGCCGACGGCGGCGGTGGGCGACGCACACCGGATCACATAGACCGGAAAACCAAAAAGTAGACGCCGATAAAAGCGACCGGCGAGAGAGAGAAAACCCGGATCAAAGGATCGGGAAAAAGACTCTCTAGGGCAGCCGGCCAACACGGGCGGCGGACGAACCCTAGGTACGGGCGGCGCGGCCCCTGGCGGCGGTCATGAAGGTCGACCGCCCCGGGGACAGCGCGCAGGTGCGGAAGCGGCGGCGGCTATGTTTTAGGATCGACTTTCGATAGATACCATGTTAGAAGTGAGAGAGGGATTGGTGAAATAGTTTAATGTATTGCTTGAGCCTCATGGGCATATATATAGGAGTACATGATCATCTTGGAGTACAAGACAAGGTAGAATAATATCCTACGCTATCCTAGCTTTCCTAATAATCACGATACTCAACAGCCATTGTGGAGCTCTCCATAACCGAATTATTGGGGCCGAAAAGCATCATGGTGCGTGGAGTTGTGTTGTACAGTGCCGCTCAGTAGGCCACCGTTCCTCATTATATACTTTATGAGGAATATGGTTACAATATCTCTAGTTAGTATAAAGATAGGTATATATACACATCGTAAAGATCTTATGTTTACTAATTGGAAGCACTGTACGAGTTACCACGTTAATCCTAGAAAGTTAAAAAGTTGTCCATCAGATCTACAAAATAAACATTCACATCCGTCCGGTGCGGTACCTCATGGTTAGAGTCCTGGCCATCTATCCCACACACTGAATCTCTCACCTTGGGCTGCCATAAAAAATTTCCTGTATCAAAAAATATCTCTCGCAGCCTCTCCAATCCATAATCACCATCATCGTGCTGCAATCCAACTTATAATATGACCTAAATCCCTAATCTATTTGCCAGCCCGACACCGAGTTTTGCCGGCGACTTGATCTAGATAGCGTGCTAACTAGGTAGACACAATGGCGATCAAATCAGCAACTAGGCTTCTTCCTTAGGAGGCTAGCTTGCACGTACGTGAGACCCTTTAGCTTCGCGTCCGTGCGTTACTTTGGGAAGCATTCGATCGGACAAC
>NW_021178414.1:0-1255 GCF_002162155.2 Triticum dicoccoides
ACGAGCTAGTGCCAGAAAATTGCCCTCTAAATTGGATCCTTATAATGTCTCCAACTATGTCTCTTATGACATTGTTGGTCCTTCTTACAAGTCCTTTATTGCAGCGCTGGATTCTGCAGAACCCTTACCACGGGACTGGCAGGAGGCAAAATTAAACCCAAAGTGGAGGGCAGCAATGCTTGAGGAGATGTCTGCTCTCGACAAGAATAATACATGGGTAATTACTCCACTTCCTTGTAACAAGAAAGTGGTAGGTTGCAAATGGGTGTTTACCATAAAACATACACCCGAAGGGAAAGTAGATAGATATAAGGCGAGACTTGTGGCGAAAGGTTATAGCCAGACATATGGAGTGGACTATGATGAAACCTTCGCCCCAGTTGCAAAGATGAACACCATCAGAGCTTTAATCTCGGTGGCAGCAAATAACAAGTGGAAGTTGTTTCAGCTAGATGTGAAGAATGCATTTCTTCATGGAGATTTGAAAGAAGAAGTTTATATGGAGATTCCACCAGGGTTCAGTGGGCCTGAGACAATGGGTAAAGTGTGTAGATTGAAGAAATCACTTTATGGACTTAAACAGTCACCAAGGGCTTGGTTTGGGAGATTTCGCAAGGAAGTCTGCACTTTGGGTTTTCGACAAAGCAATGCTGACCATACCCTTTTCTTTAAGCACCACGGAAATAAAACTGTCGTATTGGTCGTATATGTTGATGACATTGTGATCACAGGGAATGATGATGTGGAGATAAAGAACTTGAAGAAAATGTTGGCGAAATCATTTGAAGTCAAAGACCTTGGCTTCCTCCACTTCTTCCCGGGAATAGAAGTAGGTTATGGAGCTCAAGGTATCTATCTCTCTCAAAGGAAATATGTGCTTGATCTTCTCGCTGAAACTAGGATGCTTGAAAGTAAACCAGCTGCCACACCAATTGAACCAAACCTTCGTATTACAGCCAATTCAGGAGAACCTGTTGATAGGGGGAGATACCAGAGACTTGTGGGACGTTTAATTTATCTATCCCATACTAGACCAGACATTGCATATGCCGTGAGCCTGGTGAGTAGATATATGCATGATCCTCGATCAGGTCATCTAGATGCAGTAAATAGAATTCTGCGGTATCTCAAAGGTTGTCCTGGAAAAGGAATTCTCCTTTCCAACCATGGGCATCTAGAAGTTGAGGGATACACAGACGCTGATTGGGCTGGGTGCTTGGATGACAGGAGATCCACTTCAGGTTATTGCGTCTTC
>NW_021178415.1:0-2071 GCF_002162155.2 Triticum dicoccoides
CACCGGATTTCACTAAAGACTTTATTATCTACTGCGACGCCTCACGACAGGGACTAGGTTGCATTCTTATGCAGGATCGTCATGTGATTGCCTATGCATCTCGACAGTTGCATCCACATGAGGAGAATTATCCTACACATGATCTAGAGCTTGCAGCCGTAGTCTATGCACTCAAGACCTGGCGACATTACCTCCTTGGTAAACGTTGCGAGATTTACACCGATCACCAGAGTCTCAAGTATATCTTCACCCAACCGGATCTGAACCTTAGGCAAAGACGTTGGTTGGAGTTGATCACAGATTATGATCTAGGGATTACCTACACCCCAGGCAAAGCCAATGTCATGGCTGATGCTCTAAGCCGTAAATCCTATTGCAACAATCTCATGTTGCAGCAGGGCCAACCACTTCTCCATGAGGAATTCTGTAAGCTTAATCTTCACATTGCTCCTCACGGATTCCTTTCTACCTTGGTGGCGAAACCTACCCTTGTGGATCTTATCATAGAAGCCCAGAAGCATGATACAGGGATTACCCGGATCAAGAGAAACATTAAGAAGGGAGTTGGTGGATGTTTCTCTATGGATGATCGTGGTGTTGTTCTCTTTGAGAATCGCTTGGTGGTTCCCAAGAAGCAACATCTTCGTCAGTTGATTCTTAAGGAGGCGCATGAATCTCCTCTCACGATTCATCCCGGTAGTACTAAGATGTATCAGGACCTACGCCAGAGGTTCTGGTGGACTAGGATGAAGAGAGAAATCGCTGAGTTCATTGCTAAATGTGACGTTTGTCGTCGCGTTAAGGCAGAGCATCAAAGAGCTGCTGGCACCCTTCAGCCCTTAGCTATTCCTGAATCGAAATGGGATAAAGTTGGTATGGACTTCATCACCGGCTTTCCCAGGACCAAGAGAGGGAATAATGCTATCTTCGTAGTCATTGATCGTCTTTCCAAAGTGGCTCACTTCCTCCCTGTTCGAGAGAGTGTCACTGCTAGTCAGCTTGCTGACTTATATATTTCTCGAATAGTGTCACTCCATGGTGTTCCACTAGAGATCAATTCAGACCGTGGCAGTCTGTTCACTTCTCATTTCTGGGAGAGTTTCCAAACTGCCATGGGAACCCATCTTTCTTTCAGTACCGCTTTCCACCCTCAATCAAGTGGTCAGGTGGAACGGGTCAATCAAATTCTCGAAGACATGCTCAGAGCTTGCGTTATCTCATTCGGTATGGATTGGGAGAAATGTCTTCCTTTCGCCGAGTTTGCTTATAACCATAGCTACCAATCCAGACTCAAGAAAGCTCCTTTTGAGGTTCTCTATGGACGGAGATGTCGAACACCTTTGAACTGGTCAGAAACCGGTGAAAGACAATTCTTTGGACCGGATATGATCCAGGAGGCAGAAGAGCAAGTTCGCATCATTCGTGAGAATTTGAAAACAGCCCCGTCTCGTCAGAAAAGTCAGTACGATCGTCATCATAAGGATATGACTTATGAGATTGGCGACCAAGCTTACCTTCGGGTTACTCCTTTGAAGGGTACCCATCGTTTCGGTATCAAGGGCAAGTTGGCTCCTCGTTACATTGGTCCCTTTCGCATTCTCGCTAAACGAGGAGAGGTTGCCTACCAGTTGGAACTACCTCCACATCTTTCTCGAGTTCATGATGTCTTCCACGTCTCTCAACTCAGGCGTTGCTTCTCGGATCCCATCCGCGGAGTGGACCACAAAACGCTTGATCTCCAAGATAACCTCACATACCGAGAGTACCCGGTTCGCATTCTTGATCAAGCAGAGCGTGTCACTCGACGTCAGAACGTCAAGTTTCTCAAAATTCAGTGGTCTCATCATTCCGAGAGAGAAGCTACTTGGGAGCGAGAAGATCGTCTTCGACTGGAGTACCCTGCTTTCTTTCCGTCGACCCCTGAATCTCGAGACGAGATTCTGTCAAGTGGGGGCGAGTTGTCACATCCCTAGTCTGGTATGACTTAGACTAGCTAGCTATTTGTGCATCATATTTAAATTTCATTTAATTTGAAATGAGGATTGGTGGAAACCCTCAGAATCATTTTTTT
>NW_021178416.1:0-1259 GCF_002162155.2 Triticum dicoccoides
CGATTGTTATCCCCCCTTTTTAGGGATCTTGATCTTATCCCTTCGGGATATGATCTTATTCCTTCTAAGGGGGGATCTTGGTGCGCCTTGACCAGGGGTGTGGGGCCTTGCCCCCACTACCCACGTCCATGTGGGTCCCCCCATGCAGGTGGGCCCCACTCCGGAACCTTCTAGAACCTTCCCGGTACAATACCGAAAAATCCCGAACATTTTCCGGTGGCCAAAATAGGACTTCTCATATATAAATCTTTACCTCCGGACCATTCCGGAACTCCTCGTGACGTCCGGGATCTCATCCGGGACTCCGAACAACATTCGGTAACCACATACAAACTTCCTTTATAACCCTAGCGTCATCGAACCTTAAGTGTGTAGACCCTACGGGTTCGGGAGACATGTAGACATGACCGAGACGTTCTCCGGTCAATAACCAACAGCGGGATCTGGATACCCATGATGGCTCCCACATGTTCCACGATGATCTCATCGGATGAAACACGATGTCAAGGACTTAATCAATCCCGTATTCAATTCCCTTTGTCTATCGGTATGTTACTTGCCCGAGATTCGATCATCGGTATCCAATACCTTGTTCAATCTCGTTACCGGCAAGTCACTTTACTCGTTCCGTAACACATCATCCCGTGATCAACTCCTTGGTCACATTGCGCATATGATGATGTCCTACCGAGTGGGCCCAGAGATACCTCTCCGTTTACACGGAGTGACAAATCCCAGTCTCGATCCGCATAAAACAATAGATACTTTCGGAGATACCTGTAGTGCATCTTTATAGTCACCCAGTTATGTTGTGACGTTTGATACACCCAAAGCACTCCTACGGTATCCAGGAGTTACACGCTCTCATGGTCGAAGGAAGAGATACTTGACATTGGCAAAGCTCTAGCAAATGAACTACACGATCTTTTGTGCTAGTCTTAGGATTGGGTCTTGTCCATCACATCATTCTCCTAATGATGTGATCCCGTTATCAACGACATCCAATGTCCATAGCTAGGAAACCATGACTATCTGTTGATCACAACGAGCTAGTCAACTAGAGGCTCACTAGGGACATATTGTGGTCTATGTATTCACACGTGTATTACGATTTCCGGATAATACAGTTATAGCATGAATAAAAGACAATTATCATGAACAAGGAAATATAATAATAATACTTTTATTATTGCCTCTAGGGCATATTTCCAACAGTCTCCCACTTGCACTAGAGTCAATAATCTAGTTCACATCGCCAT
>NW_021178417.1:0-1732 GCF_002162155.2 Triticum dicoccoides
CTTCTTCTTCTTCTTCTTCTTCTTCTTCTTCTTCTTCTTCTTCTTCTTCTTCTTCTTCTTTTCTTCCTATTCCTTCTTTTCTTCCTCTTCCTTGATTTTCTTCATCTTATTATGTCATTTGTGGACTAAATAGGCTAAATTATGTCATAAATTGACTAAATAGGCTAAATAAGAAGAAAAATGCCATTTTTGAGCTAATGTAGCAAATTATGCCATTTTTGACCTAACTAAGCTTATTGTGTTATTTTAGAGGACAACAAGCTAAGTATATGACATTTATGAGGTTAGCAAGGTTATGATGCCATTTACGAATAAAAACAAGTAAGAGGAGGAAAAGAAGAAGAAGAAGAAGAAGAAGAAGAAGAAAAGAAGAAAAGAAGAAGAAGAAGAAGAAGTTCTTTCCTTCTTATTCTTTCCTTCTTATTATTTTCTTCTTCTTCTTCTTCTTCTTCTTCCTCTTCCCGAATTGCTGTTTTTTTTGCCTATTTCAGTATTTCGAAGAAAAGGAATATCAAACGGAGTCCAAACGGGATGAAACCTTCGGGAGCGTTCTTTTTGGAACAAACGCAATCCACGGGACTTGGAGTGGACGTCAAGCAATAGAGGAGGCGGCCACGAGGGAGCCCGGCGCGCCCCCTGGGGATGGGCGCACCCCCACCCTCGTGGGCCCCTCGAGCGTCCACCGACCTACTTCTTCCTCCTATATATACCCATGTACCCCGAAACCATCGAGGAGAACCATGAAAACCTAATTCCACCGCCGCAACCTTGTCTATCTGCGAGATCCCATCTTGGAGCCTTCGCCAGCGCTCTGCCGGAGGGGGAATCGACCACGGAGGGCCTCTACATCATCTCCAAGGCCTCTCCTATGAGTTGTGAGTAGTTTACCATAGACCTTCGGGTCCATAGTTATTAGCTAGATGGATTCTTCTCTCTCTTCGAATCTCAATACAAAGTTCTCCTTGATCTTCTTGGAGATCTATTCGATGTAACTCTTTTTGCGGTGTGTTTGTCGAGATCCGATGAATTATGGGTTTATGATCAAGTTTATCTATGAGAAATATTTGAATCTCCTCTGAATTCTTTTATGTGTGATTAAGTGTATGCAAGTCTCTTCGAATTATCAGTTTGGTTTGGCCTACTAGATTGATGTTTCTTGCAATGGGAGAAGTGCTTAGCTTTGGGTTCAATCTTGCGGTGTCCTTTCCCAGTGACAACAGGGGAAGCAAGGCACGTATGGTGTTGTTGCCATCGAGGATAAAAAGATGGGGTTTATATCATATTGCATGAGTTTATCCCTCTACATCATGTCATTTTTCTTAATGTCTTACTCTGTTCTTTATGAACTTAATACTCTAGATGCAGGCGGGAGTCGGTCGATGTGCGGAGTAATAGTAGTAGATGCAGGCAGGAGTCGATCTACTTGTCACGGACGTGATGCCTATATACATGATCATGCTAGATAATCTGATAACTATGTTCTTTTCTATCAATTGCTCGACAGTAATTTGTTCACTCACCGTAATACTTATGCTATCTTGAGAGAAGCCACTAGTGAAACCTATGGCCCCCGGGTCTATCTATTATCATAGAAGTTTTCCATCTACTTTTATTTGTATCTTTTACTTTCCAATCTATATCACAAAAATACCAAAAATATTTATCTTATCATATTATCTCTATTAGATCTCACTTTTGCAATTTACCATGAAGGGATTGACAACCCTTTATT
>NW_021178418.1:0-782 GCF_002162155.2 Triticum dicoccoides
CGCCGCCGCCCGTCGTCGTCGTCGTCTCGCGCCGCCGCCCCGAACGCCGCTGCCGTCCGTCGTCGTCGCCGCGGTCCCGTACGTACGTCGTCTCTCGCACCCGCGCGCCGGCGCCCCCGCCCCGTACGCCGCCGCCCTCGCCCCGTACGCCGGCGCCCCCGCTCGTACGTACGGGGCGGCGGCGTACGGGGCGGCGTACACACACATACACACATATACACACACTACACACATACACACACACACACATTTTTTACTTATTTTCTGTTTTCTTTTTTCTGTTTTTTAGAAAATTCAACTAGATATTAAATAGCTAGGTATGTGAGATTTGAACTAGTTGAATAATTAATATAACTAGTTTATTTTTAGTAAGAAAATTATCGAACTAGTTTATTTAGGTATATGAGATTTGAACTAGTTGAATAATTAATATAACTAGTTTATTTTTAGTAAGAAAATTGTCGTATCTGAGATTTGATTATCTAATTAAAATATTATAGTTAGATATATATTTGAATTAGTTTATTTTTAGTAAATGCTTAGTTGAACTAGTTGAATTAATATATAGAACTAGTTTATTTTTAGTAAATGCTTAGTTGAACTAGTTGAATTAATATATAGAACTAGTTTATTTTTAGTAAATGCTTAGTTGAACTAATAGAATTAATATAACTAGTTTATTTTTAGTAAATGCTTAGTTGAACTAACTGAATTAATATAACTAGTTTATTTTTAGTAAATGCTTAGTTGAATTAATAGAAGTAGTTGAATTAATTGAATTA
>NW_021178419.1:0-1758 GCF_002162155.2 Triticum dicoccoides
GACACCGTATGAATTATGGTTTGGGAAGAAACCTAAGCTGTCGTTTCTAAAAGTTTGGGGATGCGATGCTTATGTCAAGAAACTTCAACCTGAAAAGCTCGAACCCAAATCGGAAAAATGCGTCTTCATAGGGTACCCAAAAGAAACTATTGGGTACACCTTCTACCTCAGATCCGAAGGCAAGATCTTTGTTGCCAAGAATGGGTCCTTTCTGGAGAAAGAGTTTCTCTCGAAAGAAGTAAGTGGGAGGAAAGTAGAGCTTGATGAAGTATTGCCTCTTGAACCGGAAAATGGCGCAACTCAAGAAAATGTTCCTGAGGTGCCAGCACCGACTAGAGAGGAAGTTAATGATAATGATCAAGATACTTCTGATCAAGCTCCTACTGAAATTCGAAGGTCCACAAGGACACGTTCCGCACCAGAGTGGTACGGCAACCCTGTCTTGGAAATTATGTTGTTAGACAACGGTGAACCTTCGAACTATGAAGAAGCGATGGCGGGACCGGATTCCGACAAATGGCTAGAAGCCATGAAATCCGAGATAGGATCCATGTATGAGAACGAAGTATGGACTTTGACTGACTTGCCCGTTGAACGGCGAGCCATAGAAAATAAATGGATCTTTAAGAAGAAGACAGACGCGGATGGTAATGTGACCATCTATAAAGCTCGGCTTGTCGCTAAGGGTTATCGACAAGTTCAAGGGGTTGACTACGATGAGACTTTCTCACCGGTAGCGAAGCTGAAGTCCGTCCGAATCATGTTAGCAATTGCCGCATTCTATGATTACTAAATATGGCAAATGGACGTCAAAACGGCATTCCTTAATGGTTTCCTTAAGGAAGAATTGTATATGATGCAGCCGGAAGGTTTTGTCGATCCTAAGAATGCTGACAAAGTGTGCAAGCTCCAACGCTCGATTTATGGGCTGGTGCAAGCATCTCGGAGTTGGAACATTCGCTTTGATGAGATGATCAAAGCGTTTGGGTTTACACAGACTTATGGAGAAGCCTGCGTTTACAAGAAAGTGAGTGGGAGCTCTGTAGCATTTCTCATATTATATGCAGATGACATACTCTTGATGGGAAATGATATAGAACTCTTGGACAGCATCAAGGCCTACTTGAATAAAAGTTTTTCAATGAAGGACCTTGGAGAAGCTGCTTATATATTAGGCATCAAAATCTATAGAGATAGATCAAGACGCCTCATAGGTCTTTCACAAAGCACATACCTTGATAAGATATTGAAGAAGTTCAATATGGATCAATCCAAGAAAGGGTTCTTGCCTGTGTTACAAGGTGTGAAATTGAGCTCAGCTCAATGTTCGACCACGGCAGAAGATATAGAAGAGATGAGCGTCATCCCCTATGCCTCAGCCATAGGTTCTATTATGTATGCCATGCTGTGTACCAGACCTGATGTTAACCTTGCCGTCAGTTTGGTAGGAAGGTACCAAAGTAATCCCGGCAAGGAACACTGGACAGCGGTCAAGAATATCCTGAAGTACCTGAAAAGGACTAAGGAAATGTTTCTCGTTTATGGAGGTGACGAAGAGCTCGTCGTAAAGGGTTACGTCGACGCTAGCTTCGACACAGATCTGGATGACTCTAAGTCACAAACCGGATACGTGTATATTTTGAATGGTGGGGCAGTAAGCTGGTGCAGTTGCAAGCAAAGCGTCGTGGCGGGATCTACATGTGAAGCGGAGTACATGGCAGCCTCGGAGGCAGCACATGAAGCAATATGGGTGAAGGA
>NW_021178420.1:0-1151 GCF_002162155.2 Triticum dicoccoides
GCCTTCGGCGCGGCAGAGAAGACGAGCAGAAATGGAGGCGACGGGTCGGGCGGTGGTATTCATAGCCCCCCCTTTAGTCGCGGTTGGGGAGGCGACCCGCGACTAAAGGGCCCTTTAGTCGCGGTTGGGGAGGCGACCCGCGACTAAAGGGTAACCTTTAGTCGCGGTTGGGGAGGCGACCCGCGACTAAAGGGCTTTTTTGGCGGGTTTTTCGTTCCCGCGCGCAACGACCTTTAGTCGCGGTTGGGCAGGCCAACCGCGACTAAAGGTATTTTCCAAATACTTTTTCTTTTTCAAAATCTTAAAAATACAAATAATATATCAAAAAATTCAGAAAAAAATAACTAATTCAATTCAATATGTTAAAAACACAAATATTATATCAAAAAAATCAGAAAAAAAAACTAATTCAATTCAAAATTCTAAAAATACAAATAATATATCAAAAAATTAAGAAAAATAAAACTAATTCAATTCAATATGTTAAAAATACAAATAATATATCAAAAAATTCAGAAAAATAGAACTAATTCAATTCAATATGTTAAAAATACAAATAATATATCAAAAAATTAAGAAAAATAAAACTAATTCAATTCAAAATGTTAAAAATACAAATAATATATCAAAAAATTCCAAAAAATAAAACTAATTCAATTCAAAATTCTAAAAATACAAATAATATATCAAAAAATTCAGAAAAATAAAACTAATTCAATTCAAAATTCTAAAAAATACAAATAATATATCAAAAAATTAAGAAAAATAAAACTAATTCAATTCAAAATAATATACCAGAGGCCGGTCGTCGGCTATGGTGGTACGGCCGGACTCTGCAGAGCGTCATGGACTACATCACTCCAAATTTCATGTATCATTCGAAAATGGACACCAAACACATCACGGGTAATATAATTCACATGATCCATTCAACAAAGTTTGGTACAATAAATTATTACACATCATTTCTTCCCTTGTGTCCCTGCTTGCTTACGATTGTGCCGTATCCATGGAGCATCCTCATCATTTAACTTAATGCTTGGGTCGGTGTTCACTTTGAAGGGCGGAATTTCAGCAAACATATTATAATCTTCTGACATGTCTGTCTTGTCCTCCACTCCCACGATGTTTCTTTTCCCTGAAAGAACAAT
>NW_021178421.1:0-1260 GCF_002162155.2 Triticum dicoccoides
TTTCTTTTAAAGCCCTTTATGTGGTGTCGCTCAGATGCCCGACTGTGGCATTTCTTTTAAAGCCCTTTATGTGGTGTCGCTCAGACGCCCGACTATGGCATTTCTTTTAAAGCCCTTTATGTGGTGTCGCTCAGACACCCGACTGTGGCATTTCTTTTAAAGCCCTTTATGTGGTGTCACTCAGACGCCCGACTGTGGCATTTCTTTTAAAGCCCTTTGTGTGGTGTCGCTAAGACGCCTGACTGTGGCATGCTTGTTATTTTTTTCTTAATTTTAATACTACTATGTTGTTGCATATTCATAAATAACATGCCTGCACGCATCAGAGTTTTATTTATCTTTTGTGACTGACGTCATGAGCATAAAATATTTACAGCACATCATTGTCAATATTATACCTGTGTTCATAATGTTTGCGAGTACATTCAAAGTACTCACTGGCTTGTCCCTGGCTATTGTCTTGGCCAGATTTCTTGCGCGGAGAGGAGCGACCTTGATGACAGCCCCGGAACCTAAGCAACAGTGATAGCAGCCTCGCGAAGATAGGACTTAGCCTGGTCAGCTGTTCCCATGGGAAATGGAGTTCCATGGACACTGATGTTTCACAGACCGCTTCTGCCATCAACCGATAGAAACCATTTGTTGTACTCACAGACCAGAATGGTCTTATACTGCATATTATGTGTTTTGCTTGGAATTTCTGTATCAAGTTGGTGCCTCATCAGCTAACAGTTTTCCTGGGGCTAATGAGCACAAGGGCCATTTTCTGGGAATTAATACCCGGAGAACCGGTCGCCACAGAAGCCGATAATAAGGCCACCGCCGAACAGGCTCGTCGTGAGAAGCACGTGGCCAGGGTCATTGAAGCTGAGCGAGAGCTCCTGCAGGCCGTGAAGAAAAGTGAGGGCTTGGAGCAGAGTCTAATAGGGAAAGAATCCAAACTCGCCCAAGCTCTCCAAGCCATAGAGGATGCTCGGGAAGAGCCCCGACTGTGATATTTCTTTTAAAGCCCTTTATGTGGTGTCGTTCAGACGCCCGAGCATTTCTTTTAAAGCCCTTTATGTGGTGTCGCTCAGACGCCCAACTGCGGCATTTCTTTTAAATCCCTTTATGTGGTGTCGCTCAGACGCCCGACTGTGGCATTTCTTTTAAAGCCCTTTATGTGGTGTCGCTCAGAAGGCCTGACTGTGGCATTTCTTTTAAAGCCCTTTATGTGGTGTCGCTCAGACGCCCGACTGTGGCATTTCTTTTAAAGCCCTT
>NW_021178422.1:0-1018 GCF_002162155.2 Triticum dicoccoides
AAAGATGGCAATACTTAGATCTATTCTCGCTTTTATGCCTAGCTAGGGGCGTTAAACGATAGCGCTTGTTGGGAGGCAACCCAATTTTATTTTTGTTCCTTGCTTTTTTCTTCTGTTTAGTAATAAGTATTTCATCTAGCCTCTGTTTATATGTGGTTTTATGTTTTAATTAGTGTTTGTGCCAAGTAGAACCTATGGGATAACCTACGGTAATAGTTCATTTGAATCTGCTGAAAAACAGAAACTTTTGCGCGCACGAGAATAACTTTAATAAATCACAGAAACGTGCTTTTGTATTGATTCTTTTTGCAGTAGATCAATAGACAAATTTTCCAGGACGTCCTATTTTTGTAGGATTTTCAGAGTTCCAGAAGTATTCGAAAGTTACAGATTTCTACATATTGTTCTGTATTTGACAGATTCTGTTTTTCGTGTCTTGTTTGCTTATTTTGATGCATCTATGGCTAGTATCGGGGGGTATGAACCATAGAGAAGTTGGAATAAAGTAGGTTTAACACCAATATAAATAAAGAATGATTTAATTACAGTACCTTATGTGGTGGTTTTTCTTTCTTGCACTAACGGAGCATATGAGATTTCCTGTTGAGTTTTGTGTTGTGAAGTTTTCAAGTTTTGGGTAAAGATTTGATGGACTATGGAATAAGGAGTGGCAAGAGCCTAATCTTGGGGATGCCCATGGCACCCCAAGATATTCAAGGACAACCAAAGGCCTAAGCTTGGGGATGCCCCGGAAGGCATCCCCTCTTTCGTCTTCGTCTATCGGTAACTTTACTTGGAGCTATATTTTTATTCGCCACATGATATGTGTTTTGCTTGGAGCGTCTTGTATGATATGAGGCTTTGCTTTTTAGTTTAAAACAATCATCCTTTCTGTACACACCTTTTGAGAGTGACACACATGATTTGGAATTTATTAGAATACTCTATGTGCTTCACTTATATCTTTTGAGCTAGTCAACATTTGCTCTAGTGCTTCGCTTATATCTTTTGGAGCACG
>NW_021178422.1:1587-3626 GCF_002162155.2 Triticum dicoccoides
TGGAGAGAAGGAAGAATGCGACGATTCAGCCATCTGGTGCAACAAGCTTGTCGACATCCAAAAGCAATACAAGATCATCAGCAACAGGCAGGAGAAGGACTCCGTGGTTAACCTCGCTGAGACCATCATCAACCCCTGATACGCCAACATGAAAGAAGACGACCTGAACACGTGGGAGGTACCTCTGAATCTAGCCTACATAACCTACGCGGCCAAGGACGCATACGCATGCTACGACATGTACAGGCAGATCTTGGACATGAGGGCGTGTTTGCTTCCCGTAACCGACGAGTACACGGATAGCCGCAGCGTCATGATCAAGTGTGCCAGGAAGGTCTAGATGTTGTACTTTATCTGTTTATAAGAACCTTCATCATCTGAGTGTTTCATGCATTAGCCTATGTGTCGTAATTATCTGTTTTGTCCGAAATATTTCTTTTAAGAACCCATTAACCTGATTGCTTTTTTAGTGGCTATTTGCTAATGTATGTAAACTAGTTCACTTGTCCGTAAAAAAACTAGTTCACTCGGCTGTTGTGCTTTGAATCTCCTTCCTCCCAACATATTCCTCTCCTCAGGTGGACCCAGCAGGTCTCTGAATTTTCTCCCATTTTCTTTTTCGATGTAAACTGAGTTTTCTCCCAGTACTTTCCCCTAGAACCAACTCAACTGCCCCACGTCTAGCCTAAAAATTAATAATACCCCACGTACTATTAACTCATCAAATTAAAATGATATTTTATTTCGTAAGTTGAAAGTTCTTACAAAATAATAATAATAATTGTTTATATATAACTTGCCAAGTTAACTCCTAGTGATTGGTTACATAAGCTTGCAAAGATTTTACTGACGTGCAATCATGTGTTTATGTTTTTATAACATTTCTCCGTCTAGCCCAACATGATATTTTCACCCAGCCCAGCAGGTCCGCGGATTTCGAGAAAAATGCAAATGGGATTTAAACGGGCTGCATAGATGCTACATCATTGTTTCACCCAGCCCACGAAATGGACTAAAAAATAAATGGATTGGCTGACATGTGGGCCAGTAGGTCGAAGCCTAAGAAGGCGTTGGATTTACATCCAACGGACAGTATTCTTCTTCAATCTCTCGTCTTCTTCCCCCAGCGCTGCCGGAACCGCCTGCTCCAGCCTTCGGCATCCAGCGGCGTTGTTTTGCGCTCCTCAGTGAAACGCTACCCCGCCGACGGCCAGGCCATCCCTCCACTCTGCACCTCCTGTTATTCTCTGCCGAGTGTAGGCCCACCCCGCACCCGAACCATTCAAGTTTCCCACTCCTCTCCGTCTGCGACTCCACTGTCGCGTCTTCCCCATCTCCGGGTCGTTCCAGTCTGGGGCCTTGCCGTCGTCCACCGCCTCGGTGCGCTCGGTGCGGCGTGGTCAACATACGAGAGTCATCGGAAGAGGACTGTACGTGGAGAGCCTGATGGTTGGGACCCACGAGGTCCATGGTCGCACGCAAGGAAAGTTCCTCCTTATTACGCATTATACGTGCACTAGGCATGGAACACTTTCCAAGAAAGAAAGTCAAATTACCTTATGAGTCTATTATGTGTGCCACTTATGAATTGAATGCGAAAGATGGCAATACTTAGATCTATTCTCGCTTTTATGCCTAGCTAGGGGCGTTAAACGATAGCGCTTGTTGGGAGGCAACCCAATTTTATTTTTGTTCCTTGCTTTTTTCTTCTGTTTAGTAATAAGTATTTCATCTAGCCTCTGTTTATATGTGGTTTTATGTTTTAATTAGTGTTTGTGCCAAGTAGAACCTATGGGATAACCTACGGTAATAGTTCATTTGAATCTGCTGAAAAACAGAAACTTTTGCGCGCACGAGAATAACTTTAATAAATCACAGAAACGTGCTTTTGTATTGATTCTTTTTGCAGTAGATCAATAGACAAATTTTCCAGGACGTCCTATTTTTGTAGGATTTTCAGAGTTCCAGAAGTATTCGAAAGTTACAGATTTCTACATATTGTTCTGTATTTGACAGATTCTGTTTTTCGTGTCTTGTTT
>NW_021178422.1:6712-68997 GCF_002162155.2 Triticum dicoccoides
CCACTAGTGAAACCTATGGCCCATGGGTCTATCTTTTATCATATAAGTCTCCCATCTACTTTTATTTGCATCTTTACTTTCCAATCTATATCATAAAAATACCAAAAATATTTATCTTATCATTTTATCTCTATCAGATCTCACTTTTGCAAGTTTCCGTGATGGGATTGACAACCCCTTTATCGCGTTGGTTGCGAGGTTCTTGTTTGTTTGTGTAGGTGCGTGGGACTTTTGAGGAGCCTCCTACTGGATTGATACCTTGGTTCTCAAAACTGAGGGGAATACTTAAGCTACTTTGCTGCATCACCCTTTCCTCTTCAAGGGAAAACCAACGCAGTGCTCAAGAGGTAGCAATGCACGCCACCATGGAGATAACGCGGGTTGCAGCGCAGGTTGAGGTACGGGTGTAGGGTTAGGGAAGGGAGGTGGCTTGGGGTGGCGATGCGGTGGGGAAGGGAGGGGGTCTGGGTGGCGATGCGGTGAGGAAGGGCGCAGGGAGGCCATGGATGCGGTGAGAAAGGGCTCGTCGGTGGAGCTGATGGGAAGGTGGCGGCGGCGGTGATCTAGAAGGGGGGAGGGGTGGAGACAGAGAGGGGTTTGTGGTGAGGTGGAGACAGAGAGAGTTTGCGGTGGGGAATGGATAGGTGGATGGATGGATGTGGGATGAGGAGATAGATGGATGGATGGATATGTGCCATGCCATCGAGCCATGGCACAAGTGTGTCCACCAATGAGAAATAAGCGCACATAATTGTGTTTCTTCTTTAGTTCTCTTATATATTTTTCATCAATGTAAAAAACCTATCAAATATTTATTGCAAAATGGCAACATTTCATTTTTCAACAATGTTAGACCATATTTATGTCCAATAACCAGATGATTGTGTGTTAAAAACTTTTCATCGATCTCCCATCAAATTGACAAATTTCTGCCGATTTAGTAGAAAACGGGTCAAATTTGAACTACAACCATCACATATTTTGCTCTTTACTTTTTGCAAAAAAAAATAAGGTACAAAAGTATCTATTTAATCAGAGATACACCAAAAGTTTTCCAAGATTCAAACCCTAGCTACGTACGGTCATGCCTGCCGTTTTGGTCGTGTTTTGAAATAGGCATAGGAAATAAAATAAAAACTGAAAACCTTCGCATTGTGGAATTATATAACCTAATACTGTGCACAAGGGTGCATCTTGGAATGGCAAACAATGTTGCCTAAGAAAGTTTCTTTTTTTTGGACGACAAATCAATTTTCCATTTTTTGAGTGCCCAAAATGAGTTTTTTGTGAAGGACCTACCATATATTTGTTGCAAAATTGAACCAAATCAATTTCCTAAAGTACTAGGCCATATTTAATGCATAATTGACCAAATGGTTTGGTGTCAAAAGTTTTGATCCACCTCTGGTGAAAAAGACAAATTTCCGCCAATTCAGTAGGAAACGGGTCAAATTTGAACTGTAGCTGCATCATAGTTTGCTCTTTATTTTTTCCAAAAATCATTTATAGGTACATAAGTATATATTTAATCAGAGAAACACCAAAAGTTTTCCAAGATCCAACCACTAGCTAGGAACCGTCATGCCCGTCGTTTTGACCGCATTTTAAAACGAACATAAAAAATTCAAAAAAAATCAAAAAATTGGAAAACCTTCGCACAGTGTCATTATATGTGGCCAAGTTACCAATTAAAATAATAAACTAGTCATACGGTAATTATTTTAAAAAAAGTGTTCTCAGAAATGAGTTGTCATGTGTGAAGAATCATGGCTTTCAAGTCAAATGATCAATCTTATGGCCACATTCATGACATAGTTTGTTAAAATGATCTCATATCATGCACAAGGGTGCATATTGGAATGGCAAACAATGTTTCCTAAGGAAGTTTTCATTTTCTTTGAACAAAAAAGTCATTTTCCATTTTTTAAGAGCCCAAAATGAGGTTTTTTGTGAAGGACCTACCATATATTTGTTGCAAAATTGGACCAAATAAATTTTCTAAAGTATTAGACCATATTTAATGTACAAATGACCAAATGGTTGGGTGTCAAAAGATTTGATCCACCTCTGGTGAAAAAGACAAACTTCTGTCAATTCAGTAGGAAGCGGGTCAAATTTGAACTACAGTTGCCTCATAGTTCGCTCTTTATTTTTTTCAAAAATCATTTATAGGTACATGAGTATCTATTTAATCAGAGAAAACCAAAAATCCAAGATTCAACCACTAGGTAGGAACGGTCATTCCCGCCGTTTTAACCGCATTTTGAAACGGGCATAAAAAATCAAAAAACTGCAAAACCTTCGCATTGTGTCATTATATGTGGCCAAGTTACCAGGAAAAATTATAAACTTGTAATATGATAATTCTTTTAAAAAAGTGTTCTCAGAAGCAAGCTATCATGTATGGAGATCAATGACAAGGCTTTCCGGCAAGGTTTCTTCTGGCCCACCGCCCTCCAGGATGCGACGACACTAGTAACCAAGTGTGAAGCGTGCCAGTTCCATTTGAAGAAGCTCCATCAACCAGCTCAAGCCCTTCAAACTATCCCTCTCTCCTGGCCCTTCTCGGTCTGGGGGCTCGACATATTGGGCCGTTTCCCCCGTGTTGTCGGGGGCTTTGAGTACTTGTACATCGCAATCGACAAGTTCACAAAGTGGCCAGAGATGGAAGCAGTGAGGAAGGTGACATCGCAGTCAGCCATCAAGTTCTTCAAGGGACTAGTGTGCCGTTTCGGGGTTCCCAACAGGATCATCACCAACAACGGCATACAGTTCACAAGCCATGCCTTCATGCAATACATTGAAGATCTCGGCAGCAGGGTTTGTTTTGCTTCCGTGGCACATCCACGGAGCAATGGCCAAGCGGAGAGAGCAAATGCTGAAGTCCTGTGAGGCTTAAGAATGAAGACTTTTGATAGGCTGCACAAGAGCGGAAGGTGCTGGATTGATGAGTTGCCGGTGGTTCTTTGGTCGATCAGAACGACGCCAAATCGAGCCACCGGCCAGACACCCTTTGCCCTGGTTTACAGGGCAGAAGCAGTTCTCCCCACAGAACTCATATACGGGTCACCTCGAGTGCTCCTGGAGGAAGATCGTCTCCGAGCGGCTGTGAGAGCAGCATGCTACCAGCAAGCCTTGCGTCATTATCATAGCCGCAAGGTTCGTGCCCGGAGCTTTGAGGTAGGCGACCTTTTTCTTCGGCACGTTCAGTCGGCCAAGAATTCCAACAAGTTGACGCCAAAGTGGGAAGGCCCTTATCGGGTAACACGAGTCACCAGGCCCGGCGCAGTCCGGCTGGAGACCGAAGATGCTATTCCAGTAAGCAACTCCTGGAACATCGAGCATCTCCGCAAGTTTTAGCCATAAGGCACGGCCGTCGGGCCTCCCGGCAAGCCACCCTTTTGTACAAGCCTTGCCGGCAAGGCATGTAACCCTTTGTACAAAGCCAGGCACAGACCCTGAGCATAAATAAACAAAGCGCTAGCGCCCTAAGTTATAGCATGCATGCTAGCTCGAGTCTCTTCCTTGGTTAGGGTTGATAGTGCTTAGCAGCGGCTAACCCCTAGCTTAGAGGTCGAGTGCGCGTCTATCTGTTCTTCTCTGTCTTCTTTGGTTCGCAGGACACATAAATATCCTCGCTGAGCTATTTTGGAGAAAATGGGACGGACCAGCATCCGAGCCCGGGCAAGCCAAAGTTGCCGGGGCTACGAAAGCAAAGATCCATCCGCGGCAAGCCAAGGTTGCCGGGGGCTGCAAATCCAGATAAGTTCTCTATCCCCTATCATGCATTTTGTTATGGACTCAGGTATGTGAAACCTTGTTTTAGCCTTAGGCCACCGTGCTCCCCCATTCTAGACCCTAGGACTCGTCTCCTGGGACCGAGTTTGGTCGTATCCGCGGCAGCAAGGAAATGAAACGAGGAGCCTAACCCACCTCATCCCTGCCTCCGCCAAGGGCGTGAGAAAGGTCGAGCAAAGTGGGGGGGACGGCAAGGCCTGTTGCCGGGCGAAAAAACGTTTATCTTAAGGGTAATGAGGATTTGCTCCTTGTCGTGGGTTCCACCTGCGAACGAAAAACCCGGCAAACATCCCTTTTTCATTAAAAAACATCCCGTACAGGTACAGTTCATACGAAATCAAAAACATGAGTAGGGGGATTACAAGTTCTAAAGTTAACAAAGGCCCAAAGGCTTACAAGACTAAAAAACATAAGATGCCCGTAATCCCTTTCTTGTCCCTTTCCTCAGGAAATGGAACAAGAAAGCAGAAGGGCAAAAGGGGCGCCTAGGCGAGCTACGGGTGGCAGAAGACACCAAGGGAACATCTCGGTGGCCGTCCAAGGGCTGGATGGCGATGGCAGCGCCGGAGGCAGAGCTTGAAGACGACGCGGCAGGACGTCAATATGCGACGAAGGGATCGGTGCCCGCATACTCCAACTTGACGGCCTTGCCGCCCGCCCTCTTCCTATTCCGCAGCCTCCCAATGCCAGCCGCCAAAGGATACGACCCCGAGAAATTCAAGGAGCTGGTGACACGGATGATGGGGTCACCGGTGCCGCTCGGAGCGGCGCCCGACACCTAGTCGGACCTGTCATCCTGCCCCCCGCAGGCCTCGTCGTCACTGTCGTTGTCCTCCTCGCCACTCTCGCTCGAGGAGGAATCTTCATCGTCGGAAGAGCTCTCCACGCAGCACCTTACGCGAGTCCCAAAGTGCCCAAAGATCTTGACGGAGAGGAGGCCACCCTCCATTAGTTTGAAATGGAGAGTGAGCCCATCCGTCAAGCTATGGAGGCGAGCAAAGGTCTTCCACCCTCGGTGAAGATACATGACGTTAGGGGCGGGGAACTCGACGTTGGCCCATGTGCCACTGTTCCCGCAACCCCTCATGTGCAGCCGCAACGCCTGCAGCGGATCCAGCTCCATCTCCCGCGTGAATGGAGTCGGGAGGCAAAGGCGACGGCACGGTGGATGGCGCAGCCTGACGAAGAATTCGCAGGGGTTGTCCCCGGCGTGGCCCTCCATCGGAAGAGGAGTTGCTGGCGGAGGCGAGGCTGATCTGCCACCCCGTCCTCCTCTCCCTCGAGCACCATGACGGCCTCGACCTCGCCCCCTCCCCCTTCCTCTAGCGACTGGCTCCGCCACTATGAGCTCTTGGGGAGGAGCGATGTGCTGTTTGGCCGAAACCCTCGCCGCCACCGATGAAGCGTCGCCTGATACGTCTCCAACGTATCTATAACTTTTGATTGGTCCATGCTATTTTATTACCCCTTTTGGATGTTTATGGGCTTTATTTTACACATCTATATCATTTTTGGGACTAACCTACTAACCGGAGGCCCAGCCCATATTGCTGTTTTTTTGCCTATTTCAGTATTTCGAAGAAAAGGAATATCAAACGGAGTCCAAACGGAATGAAACCTTCGGGAGCGTGATTTTTGGAATGAACGTGATCCAGAGGACTTGGAGTGCAAGTCAAGAAGCAGCTGAGGCAGCCACGAGATAGGAGGCCGCCCCCCCCCCCTGTAGGGCACGCCCCCTGTCTCGTGGGCCCCTCGGGCGGCCATCGATGTACTCTTCCTCCTATATATACATACGTACCCCGAAAACATCCAGGAGCACCACGAAACACAATTTCCACCGCCGTAACATTCTGTATCCGCGAGATTCCATCTTGGAGCCTTCGCCGGCACTCTGTCGGAGGGGGAATCAACCATGGAGGGCTTCTACATCAACATCCTTGCACCTCCGATGAGTTGTGAGTAGTTTACCACAGACCTACGGGTCCATTGTTATTAGCTAGATGGCTTCTTCTCTCTTTTTGGATCTCAATACAATGTTCTCCCCCTCTCTTGTGGAGATCTATTCGATGTAAACTCTTTTTGCGGTGTGTTTGTCGAGATCCGATGAATTGTGGGTTTATGATCAAGTTTATCTATGAATAATATTTGAATCTTCTCTGAATTCTTTTATGTATGATTGAGTTATCTTTGCAAGTCTCTTCGAATTATCAGTTTGGTTTGGCCTACTAGATTGATCTTTCTTGCCATGGGAGAACTGCTTAGCTTTGGGTTCAATCTTGCGGTGTCCTTACCCAGTGACAGAAAGGGTTGCAAGGCACGTATTGTATTGTTGCCATCGAGGATAACAAGATGGGGTTTATATCATATTGCTTGAGTTTATCCCTCTACATCATGTCATCTTGCTTAATGCGTTACTCTGTTCTTATGAACTTAATACTCTAGATGCAGGCAGGAGTCAGTCGACGTGTGGAGTAATAGTAGTAGATGCAGGCAGGAGTCGGTCTACTTGTTATGGACGTGATGCCTATATACATGATCATGCCTAGATAATCTCATAACTATGCGCTTTTCTATCAATTGATCGACAGTAATTTGTTCACCCACCGTAATACTTATGCTATCTTGAGAGAAGCCTCTAGTGAAACCTTTGGCCCCCGGGTCTATCTCTTATCATATTTGCTTTCAATCTACTTTTATTTGCATCTTTACTTTTTGCATCTATATTATAAAATACCAAAAATATATGTATCTTATCTTACTATCTTTATTAGATCTAACTTTCGCAAGTGGCCGTGAAGGGATTGACAACCCCTTTATTGCGTTGGTGGTGAGTTCTCAGTTTGTTTGTGTAGGTGCGTGGGACTTTTGAGGAGCATCCTACTGGATTGATACCTTGGTTCTCAAAAACTGAGGGAAATACTTACGCTACTATCGCTGCATCACCCTCTCCTCTTCGAGGAAAACCAACGCAAGCTCGAGACGTAGCATCGCCATGCCCCCTCGCCATGGCAGAAGAAGAAAGGAAGCAAGAATGGGGAGAGGCAGATGGCGAAGGGTTGAGAGGCCCCGGTCCTCCCACTCCCCTCTTTATAAAGGGGCGGGGGCGAGGCTCGGCCGCCCCCTCTTGGCCAATCCGGCTTCTTGAAGTGACAGCAAGCGGGGCCGTCAACCGCCCTCCCCGCTCCATTGAAGGCGCGTGGGAATTAACCCGCGCAAGCGCGACTTCCCACATCCCGCGCGCCTGTCATTCGCTCTGCATTATGCATGCAGCGAACGTGGCGCAGGGGGCGGGCGAAGTGGTACGCGTGGAGTGACGGTTCCCAAGCCAAGACAGTAAATGGGAGGCGTCCCTGCGGTCTCAAAGAGACACGCAAGCCGCCTCTTTACTGTCCACCACAAGGTGACGCCAGCATGCTTCCGTCATGCGCGCACGCACGACCCCCACGTCGCGCATTCAACGTGGGTCGTGGGGAAGCGCAGCAGACGAAACAGTTGCTGTGGTAACAATCCGCCCCAACTACCCACGCACCATTCTGGGCCTGGCCCAAAAACGTGCTACTCTTATGTGTGGCCCAGACCCGTGGGCTCCTGTCGGTGTACAAAAGTAGGGGCTCTGCTTTTGACCCTTTACTTGTGCAGGGGCAGTCAAGGCCTCCCGCCACGGCCACGCATAACAGGGCAAGGAAGGGAAGCCGGAGAGAAGCCGAAGACACAAGACAGACAGAGCAATGACTAGGACCAAGGCCACAAAGATCAGATGGACGAAGCAGATTTCCCCGGCAAGGACCCTTGTCGGGGCGACCTCAGCGGCCCCTGCAAAACCCTTGCCGGGGCAGCTCGCCCGCACCAGCCGAGCAAGCCACCTTTGAGACCACCAATGCTAAATAAACACGTTGGGACCGGGCTCGGGAGGCACCTCCGTGGTGGCATGCAGATCTTTGTGAAGACAAAGAATAGTCAAGATCAGATGAGGATAGGAAGGCAACCATCCTCACCAAAGAAACCCACAAGACCCCCGGCAAGATCCTTGCCGGGGACGCCTGCACACCACGGCAAGACCCTTGCCGGGCCAATCGGCAAGACCCTTGCCAGGCGACCCGGCGAGGCCCTCGCCAAGCACGCCAGTGGGGCCACTGCTAAGCCCTCGCCAGGCAAGTCTTCACCACTGTTCGCATGCAGTTGCCGACCCAACTAGCTGTGCAGGCACCTGCGTGGCAACGTGCAGCCCTTCGTGGAGGCTCCACCACCGCGCCACCTCAGCTGCCTGCCTGCCTACATGCCACCGCATGCATCGTTGGCCAGGGCGCGTGTCGAAGCAAGGAGGAGCAGCAATGGACAGGATGGGCCTCGCCCCCGTCCCCGATAAAGCGAAGGGACACCTAAGCCTCGCATTAAATGCACTTTGTCCTATAATACCAGCGATAAGCTTGCAACGCTGTAGCACTTTCCACCTCCTGTGTGCCACTGTGGCAACCCCTTTCGCCTATAAAAGGAGGCCCATGGCGCACGTGAGAAGGATTCGGCTCTTTCGAACCTCGCAGGACTTAGAGCTAGTTCAAGAGCTCAAGAACACTAAATACATCCACCAAATGAGGATCGTAGGGTTTTACGCATCTTTGCGGCCCGAACCTGGGTAAATCCTCTTTGTGTTGTCTACTAGTCCCGCTCTTCTCACGATCCCCGCGCCCCGCAACCGTAGAAGGGATTCCAGTAATCCCATAGGTGTCGTTTCCCACCGACACCTCGGTAGCCAGGACCTCGGTCCATCTGTCTGTGAGCCGATCTTGATCAGCTTGGAGCTGCTGCTTCTTCTTTTTCAGGCTTCTTGCAGTGGCCATAAGCCTGTGCTTAAAGCGCTCCTGCTCTACGGGATCCTCAGGCATGCCGAATTCATCGTTGCCGAGGCTCACCTCGTCTTCGGAGGGGGGCATATAGGTGTCCTCCTCTAAGTATCCGTCCGTCGCCTGGTCGTCTGGGCTAACCTCCCCGTCTTCCTGTTCGGCCTGCTCGAAGGCAGGCTGATCGGGATTGTATTCATCTTCGGCACCATCCGGATTGTTTTCGTCTCCTGTGTCGGTATTGCTATGGCGGGGCTTGGAGCGGCGCCAATGACGCCCATGCTTTGATTTCTTCCTTGAGGGGTTATCCTCCATTGCCTCATCGCCATTAGTTTCTTTGGGAGTGTCCACCATATATATATCATACGAGGAGGTGGTCGTCCAGCGCCCCGTGGGTGGTGGTTCCTGTTCTTCTCCTGCATCATCGTCCACACCGTCGATGTCTTTAGAGTCGAAGTCGAGCACATCGGTCAAATCATCGACAGTGGCAATGAAGTGGGTGGTGGGTGGGCAACGAATTTCCTCGTATCCTACTTCCCACTCGAGCCGGACATAGTTCGGCCAAGAATCTCCTGATAAAGAGAGAGACTTTAATGAATTCAGCATGTCGCCAAAGGGCGAGTGCTGGAAGATATCCACGACGATGAACTCCATTACCGGAGCCCAACCAGATTCGGCGGGCTCGGGGGCGCGTGGTCTGGAACCTACAGCCGGATGCAAGTCCGGGGGTCCAGTGACACAGACTTCCTTAGGGATGGAGTCCATGTTCGGCTCTACCGCCGATGAGTATGCGGCCTCCGGGGCGGGGTCCATCCACCCATCCTCGGACGACGCGATCTGCCCCGGATTTAGGTCCGGAGCAATTGCAGGTGCGATATCCCGAGTATTGTCTGACAGCAGGTCTAGGTCGTGCTCGTCGTGACTGTTCGGCGCTCCTGGAGTAGACCCGAATCCATGGAAGATCAAGTCTCCACCGATATAGGCCGTGTAGTTCAAGTTTCCGAACCTGACCTGATGGACAGGGGCGTAGCTGTCGATCTGCTCCAGATGGCCAAGAGAATTGGCCCGTAGTGCGAAGCCGCTGAACACGAAGATCTGTCCGGGGAGAAAAGTCTCACCCTGGACTGCGTTATTGTTGATGATTGAAGGAGCCATCGAGCCTTGTAGCAATGACACAGAGAAACTCTCAATGAAAGCACCAATGTCAGTATCAAAACCGGCGGATCTCGGGTAGGGGGTCCCGATCCATGCGTCTAGGGCTAATGGTAATAGGAGGCAGGGGACATGATGTTTTACCCAGGTTCGGGCCCTCTCGATGGAGGTAAAACCCTACTTCCTGCTTTATTGATCTTGATGATATGAGTATTACAAGAGTTGATCTACCACGAGATCGTAGAGGCTAAACCCTAGGAGCTAGCCTATGATGATTATGATTGTTCCTGTCCTACGGACTAAACCCTCCGGTTTATATAGACACCGGAGGGGGCTAGGGTTACACAGAGTCGGTTACAAAGAAGGAGATCTAACATCCGGATCGCCAAGCTTGTCTTCCACGCAAAGGAGAGTCCCATCCGGACACGGGACGAAGTCTTGAGTCTTGTATCTTCATAGTCCAACAGTCCGGCCAAAGTATATAGTCCGGCTATCCGGATACCCCTTAATCCAGGACTCCCTCGGAAGAACTAACCAAACAGTGGCAATTTGAGGTGGTGAGCTATATGAGGTACAAACTGAGATGACATTCAACCATCCGGTAGCAAAACAAGCTTACTAGCTAGCTAGTACACTAGAATCTGACCATCCAACATGCACACACACTACAAAAAAATACACTTCCGTGATGATACGTGTTTGTCACAGTAGGTCGCGTTTTTTCTCATGCATGTACATCCATGACAAATTTATGACATAATCAAGATAGTCATACATGTGCTGTCGTAGAAGTGTTCCATGACATTACCAAAATTATCATCACGGAACTGTCCACTTCCATGACGATAAATCGCGCGTCACAGAAGTGCTTTCGTCAAGGGTGACCGACACGTGGCATCCACCGTAACAGAACGTCGTTAAGCTATCGGGTCAGGTTTTGGATCCGATAACCCGTTAACAACCCCGACCAATGGGGATTTTCCACGTGTAAAATTGTCATTGGCTGGAGGAAACACGTGTCGGCTCATTGTTGGGACAGATGTCATCCACTCATTGGACAGAAGGCGCCTATGATACGTCGACACGTGGCACGGCCCAACAGAGGCCCATTCTTGTGAAAAGGCTGGCCCGTTTGACTTGGTCAAAAGGTGATGGGCCGGCCCATGGAAAGCCTATTAACGGCCTGTTCGCATATAGCCCATTTACAGCCCGTTATGCCCTACCCGAATTAGGCCCAGTAGTGTCATCTGGGCCATCCAATATGATTCCAGCCCGTTTTCACTTCTGGCCCATGACGTCTTTCGGCCCATATGAGGCCCTATGTAACTCTTGGCCTATTAACGGCCCGTGGTGAAAATGGCCCGCAATGAACAGTGTATCACTTTAGACCCATTAAAGGCCCGTGGTGAAACTGGCCCGTAATGAACAGTGTATCACTTTATACCCATTAATGGCCCGTTATTCAGTTGGGCTGTTTCCAACCCATGTTATCTTTCAGCCTTCTCAGAGCCCATTTATTCTTGGGATCATTTCAAGCATTCGTTTACTTATGGCCCGTTACTGTAATTTTTTGCTTGTGGGCCAAATTCAGCCCGTGGTTACAGTCGGCCCGTTTGTGGTCCGTTAATACATTGGGTCGTTTTCATAGCGTCATCAAATACAGCCTATTAACAATGGCCCATTATGGTCGGCCCATGAACGGACGATTCCAACTCTAGCCCGTTTACGGCCATAATGTGGCCTGTTATTGGCCCATGTTTGGCCAATCGATCATACGGCCTGTATAAGGCCCATTGATGATACGGCCCGTAGAAGGCCCATTGTTTCTACGGCCCGTAGAAGGCCCAATGTTTCTACGGCTCATAGAAGGCCTACTGTTTCTACGGCCCGTAGAAGGCCCACTGTTTCTACGGCCCGTAGGAGGCCCAGTGTCACTACAGTAAATATTAGCCCATGGTTATTGTGGCCTAGTTTTAATAAATAGGTTATTGCAGCCACTAGCAAACCGCGGAAAAAGAACTGCACTGACTACAAGCAAACAAATAAACAAGACAACAAGGAAATAAATAAGCAAGCAACTTATGCTAGGCTATCACGGCTATTACACATATTACATCCACTCGGCATCAAAGTTCACCACCAGTGCAAATATAGGGAACACAACAGCATATAAACGCCGCAGCAAAACAAGTCCAGAACTGAAACCACTTCAGAAGAGTTCAAGAAACAATATCCTGGGTACCCATAATGCTCGCAAGATGCTTAGCAAGCTTATTAACTTTCTCTTGTTTGGCGCTTAAATCCTCCAGTGCTTGCTGTTGCACAAGAAAGTACGCATCTGAATTCTGCAGGGACTTCCTCAGTCCTTCGGCTTCTTGCCGCAGCACAGATGACTGATGCCTTTCAGCTTGTAGCTGAGACTGAAGAAGCCGAAGTGATCCAGGCAGTGAGTTCAAAGAGCTTGTGCCAGCGGTACTGGCCAGTAACTCGAACACTACATCAACGCAGGACTGTGGGGTTTTCTCACTGTCTACAAGATCGTTTTTATCACCTTTCTTGGAGACCAACAGGGTTGTCTCACTATCTTGAACCTTATCTGCATTACTTTCTCTACCATTGCATAGTGGGGTGGTCTTCTCCAATATTCTGTTTGCATACTACAAGAGAAACAAGCAGACACATCACAGGTTTAGCTTGTAGTATACCAAACTCATTTTGGTAAATCGGTTCAGTAGTAAGGTGGACAGGATTACAGCATGAAACAAACATATATCTATGTACTATGGTCACTGTATTGTCCATATCATTCTATTTTATGTTCCCTAATCAAGATAGAGACACAGTTCAACTCATATATTTTTAAGACACATCAGCATAGACAGAATATAAGTGTGAGAAACTACACAGCATTGGCAACACTTGTAATGTGCATCACATGAGAACATAACTATTTATACAACTTAAACTGAAATCAACATAGAGCAAGAAGTTAGAACAGCAATCCAGTTAAAGAAATAGGTTTAAAACATACCTGTTGCGCCATTGGAGTTTCAATTGGATCCTTCAAATTCGAAAGTAGTTGGTATGAGTAAATACAGTGATGCAACAGCAAAGGAGTATGGACCATAGCTACGGAATCTGACCTGAGAACAGTTGCTCTTCTGCTTTAAATGTGGAGTTTGGGTTAGGTGTGGTGGTCTTCGTGCTTTGGGCACTGCAGTAGCTTTGCAAACTGCTCGTGTGGGGGTACTCTGTGGTGGACATGGTGCTTTGTCAACTATAAGTGGGTTACTATCCGCTGGGGTTGCGATTAGATGGGTTGTAGCTGGTTCTCTGCCCAACGGTGTAAGTGTGCAATCTGGAAGAGTCTCGATTATGTGTGGTGGGGCTAGTTTGTGGGCCAGTACAACCATGGTTCTATCTGCATCGACGGGTAGCACTGTCTTTTGTGAAGAACGGGTTTTTGCTCCCTTAGATACTGCCATCACCCCCTCCAATTCAAATGGCTGATAAACAAGAAAAGAAATTGAACGTACATACATTGTATGATAGACAGATGTGGTAATTCACATATATGTTGTCTAACCAAACAAGACAGCATGACACAATTTCACATATATGATGCCTAACTAAACAGGATAGCATGACACAGTTTCAGATATATGATGGATAACTTAACAGGATATAATGGCGTAATTCAACATATGATGTGTACCTAAACAGGATGACATGACAAAACTATATGATGTCTTTCTAAAATAGGTTGGGATGAAATAATTCACATACATGTTGTCTAAGTATATAGGATGGCATGATATAATTGACATAATTGATTCATATACTAAGCAGCTGGCACTCGCATGTATGATCTCTAAACTAAGCAGATAGAATTCAATATTGTGCATATGATGTCTAAACTAAGCAATGCAAGACACCATATGCATCATATGAGAAATATAAACATTGCAACTTAGAGCATACACCTCGGGTGGGATATAGGACTGGTCATCTGTCTCTGAATCCTCCTCTGAGGAGCTCCCTGTAACCATCGAGATATATGCTTCAACAGGTACCATTGCCTGCTCTGAAGACCTTGTTTTCACTCCAGATTTTTCCATAACCGGCTCAAATGGCTGATACACATGAAGAGTAGTTCAATATACACAGATTGTCGACAAATGGAATACGTAATGAAAAAAAGATGGCATGAGATAATTCACATATATGATGCCTGGCTCCATGGCGGTGCATAATTCACATATATGATAACTGGCTGAAAAAAAATGGCATTGCATAATTCACATATCTGATATAGAAAGCAAACAGGAGGCATTCACACAAAGCATGTCTAATCTAAGCAGATGGCATGGCAATGCAAGACACCATATGCATGATATGAGCAATATAACCCTGCCAAGTTAGAGCATGCACCTCGGGGGGGAATACGACTGGTCATCTCTCTCTGAATCCTCCTCTGAGGAGCTATCTGTAACCAGCAAGAAATCTGCATCGACAGGTAGCACTGACTACTCAGAAGACCTTGTTTTCACTCCAGATTTTCCCATGACCGACTCAAATGGCTGATGCACAGGAAGAGTAGATGAATGTATAAACATTGTTGACAAATGGAACACATTATGGAAAAAAATATGGCACGATACAATTCACATATACGATGACTGGCTAAACAGGATGCATTGCATGATTCACGTATATGATGCCTCGCTAAAGAAGATGGCATTGCATAATTCCCATATACTCCCTCCATTCCTAAATGTTTGTCTTTTTAGAGATTTCAAATGGACTACCACATACAGATGTATATAGACATATTTTAGAGTGTAGATTCACTCATTTTGTTCCGTACATAGTCACTTGTTGAAATCTCTAAAAAGACAAATATTTAGGAATGGTGGGAGTATGATATAGAAACCAAACAGGTGGCATTCAAACAAAGCAAATCTAAACTAAGCTGATGACATATAAGATGTATAATGTAAGAAATGCAAGGCGCCATATGCATGATATGACCAACATCAGCATGCCAGGTTAGTGCAAACACCTCAGGTGGTAAACAGGCATGGTCGGCTCCTTCTGAATCTCCATCTGAATAGTTATCTTCCTCTGGAATACAATCTGGAAATGCAGGAGAGGGGGGGCACTTCGCCCACCATGGAGCAGCGTCTGCATGACATTATATTCGCACGCAACGGTCTTCTCTTTTTCTCTACATGTTCAGTACGATTGTGTACAATATCTGACATGCATAATAAAAGAAATAGTTAGATTTTGTAAGGCCTAAGGGGTGCATGCAAAAATCAATACTGATGGTAGCAAACGAGTGGATGGATCCAAAACTAATGATAGCAGGTAAATTATAGCTTCAGTTTAAAAAGATAGACAATGGATCATCTATTGTTTATTGCCCAGCCAACATGAACCACATAGAAGACCCCAAATGAACCAGATAGTAGACAAATACTATTTGTTGCTGGCTCGATATGAGACCCATGGGTAATTCAAAACTCAAGATTGAACGATAAAGTAGCAGGTAATAATAACCGATGTATAACATAAGCAAACACGAAAGACTGCGACCTCTCTTCCGGAACTGTCTAGTCCTCGGATTCATTTGCTCAGTCGATGATGGTAATGCAGTTGGCGTGGCTGCCGGCAACGAGGAAGAAGATCTGATGCGGCGAAAGAAAGTCTGCAGGGGGGATCTCTGCTGCAGTGAACGCTTCTGTCAATGGTGCACCTCAGGTGGGGTGGATGACGGCACGGCAGGAGCAGGACATAACACACAGAGTTTTCTTTGACGCCAATCTGAAAATGAAGTAAATCTGTAAGGGCTCCTTAAAATTGGAGGATTCTATAAATGCAGGGACAGGAAAAACATAGGAATAGGATAGGAATGCACGTGCAAAACAGAGCATTTGGAAACATAGGATTTCAGTCAACATGGGTGTTTGGCTCACATGAATTGGAAGAACAGATCTTTGCGCTTGGGGCAATGACGCAGCTAGTGAGATTATACCGAGGCGCGTCAATTGCTGGTTGAAAACTATTTCCAAACCCCCTCTTTGGCTCTCTGGGGCCATCGAGAATTTCTGAATTGGAAGAACAGAGGAATGGAGAAACAAAGTGATGCGACGAATGTACAACCTCTTTGGCATAGCCTTGTGGACCTCAGCATCATTGGGTTGGACGTGGAGGATGGTGATGATGCTGGTGTGACTGTCGGAGGCGGGGAAGAAGATCCGAGGCCTCTGGACACGGCGACGAGGGTACTGCTCCGCTGTGATGGACGGTTCCATCGTTGGAGCAGCTCCGCTAAGGTGTACGACAACGAGGCTGAAGCATGACAAGACAGACAACTTTAATCTGAAGTGGGACCCTAATATCATCTGCAATAGATGATGTAAAATACATCACCAAAAAGTGCTAGATGTAAAATGCATCAGCCGCGCCATGGCTGCTCTGACAGATGTTGTAAGTACTGTTCACTCTGAACTTAACTGAAGAAAATGAACTTCACAGTCGAAACTGAATTTTACTGTCGAAACTGATTGAACTAGTAACAGAGCATTGCAATAGATGTTTTGGGTGTTCGAGCACTAGTAGCAGAGAAGCAGTGATCTAAATCAGCAGACGCTCGAGCAGGGAACACACTAGCAGAGAGCAAGTCGTGCAGTAGCACCGCGAGCGAGTGCTAAAGCAGCAACTCATGTAGCTGCCGGAGGTCGTGCAGCAGCAGCAGCAGCAGCGCAAGCGAGCGCAAGAGTAGAGCATCTGCACGAATGAAAGTAGGAGCAGTGCAGCAGCGCGACCGACAGCAAGAACAGAGCCACAGCGCGAGCGAGAGCCAGAGCAGCTGCAGCTAGTTCCGTTGTGGAAGTCGCCGCTGAGGAAGCAACGACATGTGGGAGAGACGTTATGGATGATGTGGCCGGCGACGGCATCGTTGATGGAGACGCCATGTCTGCTCGGTATCGAGCACCGGCAGCCCCGTGAGATCGAATAAAAGATAAAATGCAGCGGTGAGTGCAGAACCTCCTTGGTGGCACCGAGTTGGCCTCGGCTTCATCGGAGGAATTGGTGAGGGTGCTGCGGTTCCGGTGGGGCAGGTCAAGATAGCGCTGTGGGGATTGAGGTGGCGCGATAGACGAGGCGAACATCGGGGCAGCTCCTTGGAGGTGGAGGACGGGGCGGCTGATCCAGCGGGACGACGAGATCGATAATGGATCCTCATCCGGTGCGGTGGATGAGGGACGGCGAGCTATTGCGGTGGACGACGTAGTCGGGGAAGAGTCTCTGACTAGGCGGCGGTCGGGAGGCCGACGGAGGAGCATGGGGTTTCGCGGGTTTTGGCGGCCTCGGTGTACGAATAGGGGGGGAGGGGGTGAAGGGGGAGGGGGAGCCAAGCTTAGGGACGCGCTTGTCCAAAATGTAGGGTAAGTTACCAGCGTACCCCCACCGATTTTGACACCGCGACGTGGAGCTTCATATCCGGTTGAGGGGTGGAAGGGGGATTTCGTGTGTCTGGGCTGCGAGAGCGATTTCGGATGAGGAGGGAGTTCTCGCGCGCGTCCAAATTTCGGGATAACAAGGCGCGGCACGGGTTGAAGAAGCGGAAGTTTCAAAGCAGGTGAGACAAAAGATACTCGAGCTTGAAAATTTCGGGATAACAAGGTGCGGATTCCTTGTTCGGCAGAACAAACTTAACGTGTGAAAAAAAATCATACAAGACAAAAGAGAGTCATGTCCCCTTTTACTATATTGCTATAGATGCCATTGAAAAAACTACAAGAAAAATGTAAAAAAATGGGAGAACATGATTACCCTGCACAGTACCAAATCGATTCGCACTTCCCTCAACAACAACAAAAAACAAATCAATTCCCACCAAAGAAAGAGTAATGTCCCTTTTTATATGATTACAGATGCCATGATCTCGAATTTGAATTTTTGAATCCATGTTATGTTGAATTCGAATATATCATTAGGTGACCTTGTGGTTTATAATTGATGTAGTCATACATTTTGATCTTCCATCATATATGAACATTTTACTCCACCATGTGAACATATATATTGTCATCTACCATATGGACTAAATTTGAATCAATTTTCCTTATTTGAATACGATTGTTGTCAAGTTATACAATAATTTAAATATTATCTTGATAACAAAAAGACATGCATATAGCAGTAATCATAATTCACTATGAACTACATGTACCATATGCTCTCCAATTAAAATATCCGTATCCATTTTATGTTGAATTCAAATCATAGTACATTATTGGTCTAGGTAGCGAGATGTTCAGGATAATCTAAACCATGTTTTCATACGTATAATTTTTGGCTGAATTGGGACAAGTTTGGGTATAAGCCTCTTGCAAAATCGGAGATTCTCTCAACAAGCCTCATGGTTCCGAGAGGGAACGTGTCACCTTTGTGTGCGAAACGATATACGCTGCCTCCCCCTGATTTTATTTACAGAGGCAACATAGAACTATATGAGTGCCCTGCTAAATTTTGGAATTATTTCAGGTTCATTTAGCCTTTTTATACAATAATTGAGTTTCTGGACTTGCATGCACATGCTCCGGTGCACCAAAGTGGGTTGAAAAATCACATGTGTGTCCTTGGTTGAATTTCTAGGTCCCAAGGAAGAAATGAGAATGAAATTCAAACATCTGGGCGTCATGACTCTGCCGAGAACATCGAGAAACTTAGATTTTAATTTCATGTAATGAAACTTGGCATGGTGTCATGTCATGGCACTAACATGTTGTGGAAGCTCGTGGTTCTAAGAGGGAACGTGCCACCCCCCCCCCCCGCCCCGCCCTTGATTTTATTAACAAAGGCAACATAGAACAACATTAGTGCCATGTTAAATTTTGGAATTATTCCGGGTTCGTTTGTCGTTTTTTATACATTAATTGAGTTTCTGGTCATTTAATGTGCATAAGTCAAATTTGAACTACAAGCACATGCTCTCGTGCACCAAAGTTGGTTGAAAAATCACATTTGTGTCCTCGGGTGAATTTCTAGATCCCATGCAAGAAATGAGAATAAAATTAAAACATCTGGGCATCGTGGCTTGGCCGAGAACATTGAGAAACTTGGTTTTAAAATTCTTGTAAATCCAAAACACGTCTGAAAATCATGAAACTTGGTATGGATGTCATGTCATGGTACTACCATGTTGTGGTAAAAAAATGGCCGAATAGGAACAGATTTTGGTATAAGCTTCTTGCAAACCGAAGCTTCTCTCAAGAAGGCTCGTGGTTCTGAGAGGGAATGTGTCACCTTTGAGTGCGAAACGATATACGTTGTCCCCCTTGAGTTTATTTACAAAGGCAACATAGAACTACATGAGTGCCCTGTTAAATTTTGGAATTATTCCGGCTTTGTTTGGCCTTATTTACACATTAATTGAGTTTTTGGTCATTTAATGTGCATGATTCAAATTTGAACTACAAGCACGTGCTCCCGTGCACCAAAGTTGGTTGAAAATCACATTTGTGTCCTCGGGTGAATTTCTACTCCCATGCAAAAAATGAGAATAAGATTCAAACATCTGGGCATCGTGGCTCGGCCAAGAACATTGAGAAACTTGGTTTTAAAATCATGAAACTTGGCATGGTGTCATGTCATGGTAGTATCATGCCGTGGTAAAAAAATTGGCCGAATAGGAACAAATTTTGGTATAAGCTTCTTGCAAATCGGAGCTTCTCTCAAGAAGGCTCGTGGTTCTGGGAGGGAACGTGTCACCTTTGTGTGCATAATTCAAATTTGAAATACAAGCACATGTTCCAGTGCACCAAAGTTGGTTGAAAAATCACATGTGTGTCCTCGGGTAAATTTCTAGGTTCCATGCAAGAAATGGGAATGAAATTCAAAATTCTGGGCGTCGTGGCTGGGTTGGAAACATTGAGAAACTTAGTTTTTTAATTCCTGTAAATCCAAAATACGCATGAAAATAATGAAACTTGGCTTGGTTCCATGACATGGCACCAACATACTGTGGTAAATTTGCAGTCCGATTTGCGAAGGCGCACACATTAACAATCAACAAAGTCATTTTGGAACAAGTGTTGTCACGTTACAATCGGAAACACAAGTATTATTGAAACCGTGGGCGTTCTACTTACTAGTACCATTTACGTGCCACCACGCGTCCCCATTTTTTATTAGCTAGGAGATGCCATGCAAGGTAGCTATTTGAGTACGAGAGGCGTGCGATCAGACCCCTGCGCGTGCTTATCGGGAGGAGAGCCCTTTGACCTCCATCTGCCGTCCACCTCTCTCCCAAGGTCTCCATTAATGGCGCCCAAGCCTCTGTTTAATGGCGTGGCTATGTCTCACTCGACTGAGATTTAAGAGAGAAAAAAGAAAATCTGACAGCACGGATCTTGATGTAAGATCCGACGGACCTATATAGCATCTACTGCGACTTATAACAAGACTGATGAATATATAAGGACGATTTTTTTATCAAAGAAGGGCTTGCCCCTTCCGATTTTCATTACTGAAAATCACCACAATTCACAAGAAGTTCAGCACAACTCCAGCCTAACACGAAGGACTAAAAGTACCAGATTGAAATTGCAACATCCCAAGAGGCCAACAATGGCCAAACAACCGCGCTAGAACCCAACATTTCACCGACGACACAATTGACATCCTAAACCGATTATTACATCAAAAGAAACCAGGAAACTTTAGGAAGGCTAGCAGCAACTAGAAGAATAGCAACGCCAGGGTCGCCACAGCAAGAGTTTTCTTCATTCCAGCCTAGCAACATTGATCTTCAACAGAAAGATAAGGATGATTAATTGTCTTACATAATTAGAAAGATAATTAAAAAAGCCACATGCGGCTATGCCCGAAATACACAAGGACAAAAGAAGAAGGAAGACAAGGATCTGGCTCACTGATCTCTACTTTCTTGATGCGTTGCTGCAGGCCACGGAAACTAGTCTCCGCGGCGAGCGGCGATGAGCTCTTTCGTGTCCTCAAGACGCTGCTTGAGAACATCCACGGATTCCTTCACCAGCCTTTGGTGCTCGTTGGGGAGCATGTCATTCTCGTCCATAAGTTTCTTGACGATGACGCCGGTCCTCTTCAACAAGGCACTGGTCTCCTCCTGCTGGTTTGCACTTCGGACGATCTTCTCCCTCAGCAGGTCGCGCTCGGCCCGGAGCCTCTCATTGCCCTCCCTTAGTTGTCGGATGACGCCGGTAGCCTGTTCAAACAAGGCTTTCACATCGTCCTGCAACCTCGCCAAGCTGAAGATCTGATCCATCTGGCTATGGACGATCGCATGCATCCGCCTATAACAGTCGTCGCCTGCCGGCGAGAAATTTTCCTAGGCCGCCGCGGTGCGGCGGGACATCTCTACTACATTCATGGCGCGGCGGGACATCTCTGTGTCTTCCGCGATGCGGCCGGACCAGTCTGCTGCATCGACGGCGCGGCGGGACCTCCGTGCTGCTTCAGCGGCGCGGCGGGACTCTGTGCTGCTACGTCCGTGTGGCCGGACATGTTAGCTGCTCTCGCAGCGAGGCGGGACATCTCTTGTGCTTTCGCTTCCATGCTCGCCTCTCCCTGGTACCAATCTCTCGACCCAGAACTCACGCTGGCCATGGCAGACGCAAGTGAAGGATGCTGAATGACTTGTTTGTTTTTGTGGATGAGGAGTCGAGGAGGAATGTGCAGTCATCTTGGCATACTAGTATTTATAACCGAGTACTAATACGCTCCTAAGTGGGAAACCGTTTAGGTTGTGATCGGTGTGAACAGGTTTGGAATTCAATATACTAGCATGGTACTAATACGCTCCTAAGTGGGAAACCGTTTAGGTTGTGATCGGTGTGAACAGGTTTGCAATTCAATATAGCGTGGAGTAATTTGGAATGTGACGAGACGCAAGCTCAAAAAATTGTACTCTGAGTTTAGTAGTATGTTATACAGGAAGAGAAGAGGTGCACGCACGCACTCGTCCTCTCACACTTGCGTCTGTTTTTTCTCGAAAAGGAGGATGATGACCCCTGGCCTATGTATCTGGGAGTCACACACGCATCTGTAGCTACGAATTGTAGTGTTCTCAACCATCCGATTGGCTCTATCATGGATGTACCTATATACTAAAACATGTCTAGATACATCTATATTTTGACAAATGGAAGGCATGTATTGTGGAACGGAGGGAGTGCTTGTCATCAAAATGGATAAAAAGGGACGTGTCTAGAACTAAAATACGTCTACATACATCTCCTTTTATCCATTTTGATGACAAGTACTACTTCTTACCCAAAGGAACTTTATATCCAACAGACACAAATTATCCATTCGACTGTTGAAAATTACTAATCTGATGTCGAAGTAATTGCTGCAGCGCCACCAAAACCCACCATTTCTTCAGCTAAAGTAGACCAAGGTAATCCCTATATTAGCATATTACTAAGATAAACAGAAGGCACTGTCGAAACATTTAGGACGTGAGCCTGTCAATCTGAATGTGGAGGGACACAAGCTTAGCCCAAGCCAGCAGCTTGGGCGGAACTGTCAAGAAGGTCAGCTCCTGCACGTCAACGTCGCCGGGATCCTTGCTGCTTGTCACCTCCATTTCCACCTTGACGGCGTCGGTCGTGCCTTTGGGCTCCCCCGGCGGGCTGTTCGCCCACAGCTTGGCCAAGTAGTGCGGCAGTGGGGACGCCCCCACTCTGATGCAGACGACCGACATGGTGATAGGCGCGCCGATGTCAAGCACGCCGCCGACCAAGAAAAACGTGCGGCGGTCCTCCTCCGCGAACAGCAAGAGTCGTGGCTCCAACAGTGGCACTTGCAGCTGGAGCACCTTGTCGTACTAGATCCTGTGCACAGGCATGGGATGCGCGGTGCTGATGTGGTGGTAGACCGCCGGCGGCGGGCCTTCGTAGCCGTAGACGGGCACGGGGTATTTGCAGGGCGCGAGCGGACACACGCTCTGGTGATCGGCGAGCTTGTGGTAAGTGACGTAGAGCCCATAGCCTTCGTGCGGGCACTCCACCCTTACCGACGAAAGGACGGAGTCCACCGCCGTGTTCCGCACGTCGAGGCCACCGCCATGCTCGCACTTCTGGCACTACCGCTGGTTCCCGGGGCGCTCGACGCGGCAGTCCGTGCAGGACAGGTGCCCTCCCTTGCACTGCAGAAATCAATCCAACAGCACATCAATCAAGAACCTGCACCTTGCTCAATCAGCCGAACAGACGAGGTGTATTCGAACCTCATACACTGGAGGCGTCAAGGGGCGGAGGCACAAGGGGCAGTGGAGCACGGTGAGGTCCATCGAGACCTTAGAGAGCTCCATCGTCGGGTCCTGTTCCTGTTCGGTCTGCATAATCTCGCCCTCCTCGTGCACAACCATCCTTCAAGGTGCATTAAATCAACACATGCAAGTACTATCAAAAGAAGAGTCATGGCATGCATGCATGCGTTGTAATTAATGCATCGGTAAACGCAAATTATTGAAATATATTGAGTGCAGTGCTTTGATGTGTCGCGTCAACTCGTACATCAATGAGAAGTTTGATTATCCTCTCCCTCGCGGACTTGACTGCACCTGCCTTTGGCTGTATGACAGGTTGGCCACACACCTGTCGGGCCCACCTGTCATACATGCAAAGACAGGAGCGTCCCTCCCTCGCCCATGAGCGTGGTGGCTGGCAAGACTAGGAGAAGCTTTCGCTACACGCTCTCCCTCCCGCACGCGGTGGACATGCAGTAGTTCAATCGGTGCCAGATGGCCAGAAGCATACTGTACTACTCCTCCAGTGCAGTAGTACACCATCACTGTTCGACTTCCCGAAGAGGCGAAGAGCCAAGCGTAGCCCGGACGCTCGTGTGGCAGTTTCATGTGTAGAGTAGTCTAGATAGCGTGTACTGTGCCTGTAAGCTTAAAATCGTTGGGGTCGGCTCCATGCTATGTGGCCGTCTCGAAGTTTTTTTTAAATTAAAATAGTCTTCTGGCCCTACCTGTCACCCTGGTCATTGTAGTTTGCACGCTCATCTGGTCAAGACAGGAATATATATTTTAAAAAAATCGAAAAGGGGGGACTCCCCGGCCTCTGCATCAGAACGATGCATAGGGCCACATATATTTTAATTTGTGGTGGGTAAATGTTAGAGGTTGCAGCAAATATATTGTACACTACGGGTCTTTCAGCCAAGTTTAGAGGCAAGCATGTGGGGCCAGTGCTATGATGTGTCGCATCAACTCGTAGAACGAGGAGAAGCTTGATTTTACTACACGCCTTCTGCCTCGCCCATGCACGCGGTTGCTCGCAAACAAGGACATGCTTTTGCTTAGTAGTAGTACTTCTACAACAAGCTATCCGTCCCACTCACGGTGGACGGACATGCAGCAGTGGATTCGACACTGTAGAAGCAGTAGTAGTAACATCATTGTTCGTCTTCTCGAAGAGGCGAAGAGCCAAGCGCAAACCGAAGGTTGCAGTTGCGAACATTGGAGCACGCATATAGCCAGGCTCTTGCATGAGACAAAATTGCTATGTGAGCCCACTATTGTACTAGTACGTACAACTACTTGCTAGTATAGCCCTGTAAACCAGAAAGGAGTATTTGCCCTTCTAGAGATTTCAACAAGTGACTAGACTACACCGAGACGGAGTACATATGGAGCAAAATGAGTGAATCTGCACCGTAAATAAATACGTACTAGTTCTATCGTTTTCCTCTCCGAGGTGCACAACATTGAGTATACTGACTAGTCTCTTTTTGACACGCATTTACGTTTTTTTACACAGTACAGACGCAAGCGCTCATATACACGCGCATACACTCACCCCTATGAACGCACACACGCACGGCACTATCATCTTGAAATTTACGAAGTCACCATAGGCACCTCGTCGTCGACGGTTCCATAGGTTCTTGAATGCCAAGGAGGAAGAGGGTAGCGCTTCCCAAGACGTTGAACGGTCAATGATGCATCCTCAATTACATGCAGAGGAAATTAATTGGAGAAGCAGACTAGAGCTAGCACGATGTGAATGCAACAGAGTTTGGACTCTCATATAATAAAGGCGCCCCACCATTCCAATCCATCTACTCCCAAGTCTCTGCGCAACACTGCTCACTCCAATCCAAGACCAGGTGACCAGAAGCCACAAGCACCTATGGAGGCGATGAACGCGAGCGGCAGTCGGCTGTGCCAAATCATCCAAGGCGCCGGCCGGCCTGCGGCCCCGCACTGCGCAGCATTTCCAGACGGTGCTGGCAACCGCAGGCATAGTAGCCCTCACCGACGCCGGCTTCGCCTCTCGCATGGACGACATGATGGTCAACTCCATCCGCAAGTTCATCGCCGTCAAGAAGCGCGCGGACGACCTTGCCGTACTGCTCCAGTCCACGCGCCCAGGCTCCTCATTGCTTGCCACCCTCATCGTCCTACATGGTGACGAACTCGTTCAAGCCCTGGTGCCCTGCAGGTGCCGGAGGTCGCGATGAAGAATGTGCACCTCGAGGCCGCGCTCGCCGCGCAGCGCCTCGCCATGCAAGAAACCGTCGACCTGCACATCCATGTCTACGAGGCTACATAGGCCACTACAAGGCAAACAAGGACAGAAAGACATTGGCCTTCTTCCAGCGGCTGGAATCTTTGGACGCCATTGTTCAGAAGCACGTCAACCTAGCCACGAAAGCCGCTGCTACTTAGGCGTCGTTCGGTGGGCCGTCGCCCTGAGTCGAGGAGGTGGACATCATCGATGGATGCATCTCTTCTTCTTGCCTCCTGTAACCAACACTGCATCGCCTCGTGGCCTTAATGTTTTATTAGTATAGTACTCCCTCCGTTCCCAAATATAAGTCTTTCTAAAGATTCCAGCAAGTGACTACTACATACGGAGCAAAATGAGTGAATCTACACTCTAAACTATGTCTTCATACATCTGTATGCTGTATTCCATTTGAAGTAGTATCTAAAAAGGATTATATTTATGAACGGAGGGAGTACATGGCATTTTTTATTCCAGTCATAACGTTTTCACTATGAGGTCGGGCCGCAGTTGAGCAAACCCACCCCACCCACCGGGCGTCGTGTCACATCCCTAGCTTCTGGCATTGCTCTAGGTTAGCTTCATGTGTGCATCATGTCTATATTTTTGAAATTTGAATTGAAGAATTTTCAAAAGCCTCAGGAAACCTCTGAAAATAACCAACAATTAAATCTTCTCAAATGTGTCCAAGAAAATGTTCCTGTTACTCCATAAAAATATTGGTAAGAGGTAAAATTTAAACCAATATTTTTGGAGTCACAGAGATAATTATTTTGGCCATTTGAATTAATCCAATAACTACTTGCTTTGGATTTATATTTAATATATATTAAATATGACTCCAATAATTCTGGAAGTTTGTGAGTGGCATTGTATATATTTTAGCAAGCCACATAAAAATCTACAGAATTTATTTAAATGATTTAGTTGTTAAACTAAATCAAAACAAACAGAACAAAAATAGAAAATAGTAAATAAAAGCAGAGAGAGAGTTTTACCTCAGCTTACCTCGCAGCCCACCTGGCCCAACTCCAGTGGCCCAGCCGGCCCAGCCCACCTCCTCCCCCTTGTCCTCTTCCTCCTCTGCCAGGAGGACGAACAGAGGCGAGGCGTGGCGCGCGCCGACGCTGCCTCGGCCACCTCCTGCTTCCCCCTGGCCACCTCCTGCTTCCTCTCGTCGCCCTGGACCCCGTCCGCGACGCCACGCACCCCCCAGGCCTCTCACTCTCTCCCCGAGCTCCTCTCCTCCTCTGGCTCTCTCGCGCGCAGCCACCGAACACACCCGCCGCCGCCGACGAGCTTCCCCGTGGCCACCGGCCACCCCTAGCCTCGCCGATGCGCCCAGGAGCTCCCCCTCGACCCCTCCTTCCTCCCCACCGACCCACGGCCCTACGGACGCGCCACAACGCCGCCGGCATCGCCGTTTCCATCGCCGGCCGCCGAGGATCTTCACCGTCAATTCGCCACCATCGTCGCTTCCCCGAGCTCGCTGACCCTCCCTGCACGATCCCCGTGAGTCCCTGCTTTGTTTCCCCCTAACCCCAAGCCCGATTTCGAGCTCTAGCCGCCCCCTCTACCGGAGCCGAGACGCTCCGCCGCACGGACTCGTCGCCGGCGAAGCCCCGGTGACCAAATGGCCCCGCGCGTGCGTCCGTTGCACTCGCAACGACCCGTGGAGCAACGCTAGCGTGGCAGCTAGCTTGTTTGCAAGCCGCAGCGCTAACCCCGCACCCACCCGAGCTCCGGCCGCCGCCTCGGGCTCCATTCCGGCGAACCCCGGCCACCCCCGCACCTCCCGTTGGCCCCCCTAGATGCGCACGGGCACGGGCTACCCTCTGGTGCCCTTGGCTTGGCCCAAAACCCCTCGCAGCGCCACTCCGGCGAGCTCCCGCCGCAGTTTTGGTCGTCGCCGGCCGAACTCCGGCGACTGCCGACGTGGCACGCCTAATTAGCACTAATGACCCTGTTAAACTAACCCCGTGACACTGACAGTGGGCCCCGTAGTGGGTCAAAGCCCGGGTCAACGCGGGATTAGCCCCTGTGTCACTGACGTGTGGACCCCACACGTCAGGTTTGACCCGAGCCGGCCCCTGTTGACTTGCTGACGTCATGCCAACGTCATGCTGACGCAGTAATGCTTTCTGGATTTAATTTAATTCTGAAATTCCAGAAAAATGCCTAAAACTTCCAAAATTCATAGAAAATTAACCGTAACTCCAAATTAAATAATTTATATATGAAAAATTATCAGAAAAATTCAAGGAATCCATCTGTACCATTTTCATGCATGTTAGAACAACTTATAGCTGCTGTTTAGCACAAATCAATTAAATGGCATTTGAATAATCACATATGGAGTTTGAATTTGAATCTTGTATTCAAACCAACTTCATTTAATCTGTTGCTAGTTGCATTAGCTCAAAACACATTCATTTTGCCATGTCATGATCATGCATCATATTGTGCATTGCATTGATTGTGTTCCTTTCTGTGTTGCCGGTATTTGTCCCCTTTCGATAGACGTGATACCGATGACGTGATCGTTGACACTGATGAAGACTCAATGTTATCTTCAGAAGTGCCAGGCAAGCAAAACCCCCTTGTTCATTCCGATAAAATCCCACTCTCTCGCTTCTGCTCTCTTTTACTGCATTAGGACAACAACGACATATTTGATACTTGCTGCGGTAGCTGAACCCTTTATCCTTTGCATGACCTGTCATTGCCACAGTAAATAGATGAAACCCACTAGCATGAGTAGGAGTTGTTTGAGCCCTGTTGTGCCTACTCATTCATGCTTGTTTGTCATGCCTGCTACTGCTTAGAGTTGAGTCAGGTCTGATTCATCGGGGATGAATCAGAGGCGTGTGAACATGTCCCAATGTGGGTGAGCTAAGTGTGTGAACACGATTTGGTAAAGGTAGCGGTGAGAGGCCATGTAGGAGTACATGGTGGGTTGTCTCATTGCAGCCGTCCTCAAGAACTGAGTTCTGTGTTTGTGATCCATGATCAGTTACTACCACACATTGGGCTCCGGGCGCTCCAAGCCCTCTCGACTTATTAATCAACTTGATCTCTGTCCAGGAGTTGCAACTAGTTTCTGGTGTTTGTAGGCAGTGTTAGTAGTCTACCAAGTGGCACCCGGTACAGGTGGGCTTGGGACAGACTAGGCACAGTGGCCCGGTGTACCAAGTGGCACCCGGTTGGTGGGCTTGGGAACCCTGCACACATCGTTTGGGGCCGTAAGCGACACCCCGGCCGGATCTCCTTGCGGATGGAACCTGAATAGGCGATAAACCTGGACTAGAGACTTGTTCGGTTAGTCAGGTCGTGGCCGACTCCCTCGCCCGGCTTCCGCTTGAAGGTTGCCGAGGTACATGACGTGTACAGGGCGATAAGTGGCGAGAGCGTGTGTGAAGAAGTACACCCCTGCAGGGTTAACATCATCTATTCGAATAGCCGGATTCCTCGGATATGGAAACATGGACCCCTTATATCAGTTCATAGACAAGTGAAAGTGGATACTCTAAAATACGCAAGATAAGCGTGGGTGCTATGGATGGCGTTCTCGTAGGGAGACGGGAGCGGATCCATAGTGGTGTATCGATATGGTGGATATGTGGACTCGTGTGCGCCACCTCAAAAGAGTCGCTTGCAGTCGTAGTTCAGGTTAGCCACCGAGTCAAAGCTGGCTTGCTGCAGTTAAACTCCACCACCCCCCCCCTTGTTGATAATGATGCATGTGTAGATAGATCTGATGTAAGTCTTGCTGGGTACATTTGTACTCACGTTTGCCTATTTTATGTTTTTGCAGAGAGACTTTAGTCTCACTAGTAGTTCCGCTTGGACTTCGACGTTTAGCTTGATACCTCAGCTACGATCTTGTGCCCTCGGCAGGATCTGGTAGATAGTCAGGCTTCTCAGCCTTTTTCATTTATAGATGTCTGTACTCAGACATGATAGCTTCCGCTTGTGCCTTGACTTGTATGCTCTGATTGTTGGGTCATGAGACCCATGTTTGTAATGTCTCGCTCCTTGGAGCCTATTGAATAAACTACTTGAGTCGTAGAGTCATTTTGTGATGCCATGTTGTATTGCACATATCGAGCATATTGTGTGTATGTTATTGAAATGCTTGGTATGTGTGGGATCTGACTATCTAGTTGTTTATCTTTAGTAGCCTCTCTTACCGGGAAATGTCTCCTAGTGTTACCGCTGAGCCATGGTAGCTTGCTACTGCTCTGGAACACTTAGGCTGGCCGGCATGTGTCCTTCTTCGTTCCTGTGTCTGTCCCTTCGGGGAAATGTCACGCTTTGAGTACCGGAGTCCTGTTAGCCCGCTACAGCCCGGTTTACCGGAGTCCTGCTAGCCCAGTGCTACAGCCCGAACCCACTTGCTGATGACCGACACGTTCGAAGCTGGGTCATGAATGCCTGTCCCTGTAAGTCTGTGCCACTTTGGGTTTACGACTAGTCATGTCAGCCCGGGCTCCTTATCATATGGATGCAAGCGACACTATCATATACGTGAGCCAAAAGGCGCAAACGGTCCCGGGCAAAGGTAAGGCGACACCCGTGGGGATACCGTGCGTGAGGCCGCAAAGTGATATGAGGTGTTACCGGCTAGATCGATGTGACATCGAGTCGGGGTCCTGACAGCGTTGGTATCAGAGCTTGACTGCCTGTAGGATTACCAAGCCAAACTGGTCGAAGTTGAGTCTAGAAATGCTTTAGTTATATAAGGGAATTGATTGTGGGATGGAACGTAAGGCTCTTTTTACTCCTTATACCTTATGCCTTCTGATCTGAGTCATCTTATCTTTCCTGCGGGGTTTAAGAACTAGGCTTTCTCTTATTTCTATCAGGATCACGTGTTACTAATCTGTAGACTTATAAGATTGTTGATTCAAGCCTCAGTTCAGTTTCTACTATCTTCTGTACGTTAACTGTTGATCTCGAAACCTTGATATTGTGCTTCTGAGTGGTTATGCCACCATTTTTGTGAATGTCTCAAATCTTTTCTGAGCATTTACAGCCGTTATGCTGTCCGAGTCATTCCAGGTTTCTAAACAGTCTGATGCACTTGCAGATTCCTTCCTTCCGTTTCAATGTTCCTTTGGGCCAGATTATCCACACTAATTAGTAAGTTGAGGTACTTTATTGCCTCGACATATATGTTGGAATAATTATTATGACCCTAGGTGTTTTAGGGAGTCACCTAGTAATCTAGCAACGTTTTGTGTTCCCAGTGTGATGATTCTGGCCTTTATTCTCGAAAGCATCCCGTGATGCCACATAGTTAGTAGGTATTCTACTCCTGGGTTTTGAACCCGAGATTCACTCTACTTACATCATGTTGATAGTGTTGCTAGTTCCTTTAGGATATTAGTAACCTTTGCGATAGTCCTTAAAGTCCGTGGTATTTCCTTCTTCCAAATACTATCAACCGCTTATGGCAGATGTTATTGGATCAAAAGATCACAATTAGAGCACTATTGAGGAGTTCTCCATTCATATATTGTGGCTCTGCCAGTTCTACCTTTCTGCATGGGTTATCCGGAAGAAATATGTTGAACTTTGTTCGACATGCTAAACCATGCATCCACAACTCAGAAAATCGTATGTCCTTTGAGTTGTCCCTCTTTAGTTGTCTTCTGACCCTCGTCTATCAATTGATAGTCAAGAGTATGTGTGCGTTCGTCTATCGATGCCTATTACTCTTGTGGTCCGTCAAGCCATTCTATCGCAGAATGACTAGGAGAAACAAACTCCAGTACCTCTTCCATATCCAGGATTGGGTCAAAGAAGTTGTGCTCCGCAGATCAAATTGCTAATCCAGCTTTTGTTCTGTTCTACCCTGGAGTATTACCATCTTTATATCGGAATTGTCATGGGAATTGCACACCATCCTATGAACTCTTGACACAGTGATACTTCTCGCCAACATTGTTTATTCCTCGGTTCCTGTGTTATCGTAACCGGAATGTCGACAAGTGAATCGTGGTGTGTGAAATCAATACTGCTAGCAACTCCGTTGTTTGGTAGTTAAAGGACAATAATTTCATTCTTAGCATGTTGGTTAGTGAATCATCATTCTAAGATTGATCGTGCTACCTAGTCCTTGTTCTCGGTGCACTCCTCGATCGATGAGTTAGGGTTATTTCAAATCTTCGCTCTATTGATCATATCGTCTTGCCTCAAAAAGCAAGATTGTTCTCGAGCTTAGTAACATATTGGTGGCTCGTGATTTCCGAAGATCTTCTCGGAAGTATTACCAGGCTGTCACCTGACCGCTATGTTGAGCTCGTGATCAAGTTGGTTCTTGTGAACCACCTTCTCTCCAAGAATCGGTGTTAGATATCCCCGAGCTAGTTGGTTAAGCTAAACGACAACTTGGAGGGTTGGAAGATAAAAGCTTGCCTGACTTAGTTCGTTCCAAAGGGGTATTCTTGTGTAGTGAGTGTTGAAGAAAGATGATATCTTCATCGATTGGTCCCTGTGATCAGTTGCTGGACCTATCGTCTTATCAATCCTTTGATTTGAGTGTGGGCTATCGTCAAATCAAGTCAGAACCAACGATGTTCGTAATGTTGTCTTCCTCGTGGTTGATCCCTCGAGCATACACCATTATATTTTTTGGGTCTGACCAATGCTATCACCGTGTTCACACGATGGTGGAAGTCCAGTGATATGGAAATTCCGATGAGTTGTTGTTGAGTCCATTGACAACATCCTTATCTCCTCCATGATGTTGTTGAACATTAAGTTAGTGTTGGAAACTTTTGAAAGCATTCTCTTCATGCTAGCTCATGAAGTACTTGTGTGATGAAAGGAGTGACTTCCTTTGATTCACGTGCATTTTGATGTAAGTTGCCGTCGTGAATTCGAGAAAGTTTGTTTTTGCTCCTTTGGAATCATCCCAAATCAGTCATGCACTCGTGCGAAGTATTCTGTAGTCTGGAGACTTGCAACCTTCATTCTATATGTGTCCCTAGCACACTAAGCCACTGATTGACTTGTTCAAGGAAAAGAAGTCTATGCTTGGGATCTAATCCATGGACTTGCGTAAAGGCTTCGATATCCTCGATTATGGTTCCCCACCTGAACTCGGTAGTGTTGATTATAAGACTACTACGTGGCCATGCTTGTCTGGGACAACGTGTTCACATGTTTGTAGCAGAACCAGCTCATGTTTTGGAGCTTGCTATCGTAGTTCATTTCCCGAGAATCTCGCAACGTCATCTCGTCGATTTGTGTTGCAAACTTTCATTTTCTTCCTGGACTCGATGAGTCTGGAATATCCTGACACCAACCAGATCTGAATCTCAGGCAGATATGATGGTTTGGAACATTTCCCAAGAAATATAATATTGATCTCACGATAACCGGTAAAGAGGATGTTGTGGCCAACACACCCCGCCGGGAGACCTAATATCGTAGTATCTTGATTGAGGAAGTCGGCCACCTCCCCATAAGGATTTCCTAGGATTTACCTCCGTAACTGTTCCTTATGGATTCTATTGCTCCCGAAGTTCGACCTTTACTTGATGTTCTAGTTATCAAACCATATCTATGAATGGGTTACACTAGCACGTCAAGGAGAACATTAGAAGCGGAGTGCTAAATGTCTCTCGGTCGATCATCCAGATTTTGTTCCTTGGCTTCGCTAAGGTGAAATCTGAGTTGATGTTATCTTCCTATGCATCTGCATCGCCCATCGTTGTTCATCATGGTGGAATGTTGTGTTGCCAGGATCCTTGACACGGATATTGGTAAAACCTTGATGAATGTGGAAATGCTCAAGTTCTTGAGAGCACGCACAAGCGCTACGTGTTATCATCGGCACTAACTGGGTTTGCTCTCAGTTTCCTCGGCAATGCTATGATCTTTTCAAACGGTGAATTCACTCTCTGTTGTTGGGTTCTTCCCCAGTTACCAGAATCATTCCCAGCATTTGCATTTTTGTTCCTAGCCTGCACCGCCAATGTGCCATTCTACCATGGGTCTCTTCCATTTCCGGTGATAAGCAAATTCATCCATTGCATTGTCTTCAACAAGGTAATCCACATCATCCAAGTCCGAGTATGCCATTCTACCAACCCCCTCCAAACGATCGTTGTGAATTGCCTTAGGCTGGTATGAAGAGTTTCAATGATCTTTGAATCAAAAGTAATTCTTTTTGCCACTTAAGATAATAATCTACGAATCACCCTCCTCCAGGATGTTTCATCGTGGTATCATGGCAACTCAACTCCTCGCTACGTTGACAATCGTTTACCACCCTCTTAAGCGTGAAATTGTTGTCTACCTAGTGAACCCTCGTCATCTGTTCCACTCCATCCCTCTAGAGGTGTGCTTCGTCTCTCAGCTCGAGAGATGTTGTTATGTCTCATTCCGTGAGTTGTTCGATCTTCAAGAAGATCGACCCTTCTAGAGTCTCCCTCTTCCCTCCATGTCATGCTGACAGGATTTCTTAGAGCAAGACGACAAGACAAAGATGGTGTTCAAATCAATGTCCATTTGAAGTGCACCCTGGATCGTGAAGTTTGTGCTAGGTCGCGTTCCCCCTCCACCTTACCCTACGCTTGAATCTCGAGATGAGATTCTTGTTTAGTGGGGGTGAGTTGTCACATCCCTAGCTTCTGGCATTGCTCTAGGTTAGCTTCATGTGTGCATCATGTCTATATTTTTGAAATTTGAATTGAGGAATTTTCAAAAGCCTCAGGAAACCTCTGAAAATAACCAACAATTAAATCTTCTCAAATGTGTCCAAGAAAATGTTCCTGTTACTCCATAAAAATATTGGTAAGAGGTAAAATTTAAACCAATATTTTTGGAGTCACAGAGATAATTATTTTGGCCATTTGAATTAATCCAATAACTACTTGCTTTGGATTTATATTTAATATATATTAAATATGACTCCAATAATTCTGGAAGTTTGTGAGTGGCATTGTATATATTTTAGCAAGCCACATAAAAATCTACAGAATTTATTTAAATGATTTAGTTGTTAAACTAAATCAAAACAAACAGAACAAAAATAGAAAATAGTAAATAAAAGCAGAGAGAGAGTTTTACCTCAGCTTACCTCGCAGCCCACCTGGCCCAACTCCAGTGGCCCAGCCGGCCCAGCCCACCTCCTCCCCCTTGTCCTCTTCCTCCTCTGCCAGGAGGACGAACAGAGGCGAGGCGTGGCGCGCGCCGACGCTGCCTCGGCCACCTCCTGCTTCCCCCTGGCCACCTCCTGCTTCCTCTCGTCGCCCTGGACCCCGTCCGCGACGCCACGCACCCCCCAGGCCTCTCACTCTCTCCCCGAGCTCCTCTCCTCCTCTGGCTCTCTCGCGCGCAGCCACCGAACACACCCGCCGCCGCCGACGAGCTTCCCCGTGGCCACCGGCCACCCCTAGCCTCGCCGATGCGCCCAGGAGCTCCCCCTCGACCCCTCCTTCCTCCCCACCGACCCACGGCCCTACGGACGCGCCACAACGCCGCCGGCATCGCCGTTTCCATCGCCGGCCGCCGAGGATCTTCACCGTCAATTCGCCACCATCGTCGCTTCCCCGAGCTCGCTGACCCTCCCTGCACGATCCCCGTGAGTCCCTGCTTTGTTTCCCCCTAACCCCAAGCCCGATTTCGAGCTCTAGCCGCCCCCTCTACCGGAGCCGAGACGCTCCGCCGCACGGACTCGTCGCCGGCGAAGCCCCGGTGACCAAATGGCCCCGCGCGTGCGTCCGTTGCACTCGCAACGACCCGTGGAGCAACGCTAGCGTGGCAGCTAGCTTGTTTGCAAGCCGCAGCGCTAACCCCGCACCCACCCGAGCTCCGGCCGCCGCCTCGGGCTCCATTCCGGCGAACCCCGGCCACCCCCGCACCTCCCGTTGGCCCCCCTAGATGCGCACGGGCACGGGCTACCCTCTGGTGCCCTTGGCTTGGCCCAAAACCCCTCGCAGCGCCACTCCGGCGAGCTCCCGCCGCAGTTTTGGTCGTCGCCGGCCGAACTCCGGCGACTGCCGACGTGGCACGCCTAATTAGCACTAATGACCCTGTTAAACTAACCCCGTGACACTGACAGTGGGCCCCGTAGTGGGTCAAAGCCCGGGTCAACGCGGGATTAGCCCCTGTGTCACTGACGTGTGGACCCCACACGTCAGGTTTGACCCGAGCCGGCCCCTGTTGACTTGCTGACGTCATGCCAACGTCATGCTGACGCAGTAATGCTTTCTGGATTTAATTTAATTCTGAAATTCCAGAAAAATGCCTAAAACTTCCAAAATTCATAGAAAATTAACCGTAACTCCAAATTAAATAATTTATATATGAAAAATTATCAGAAAAATTCAAGGAATCCATCTGTACCATTTTCATGCATGTTAGAACAACTTATAGCTGCTGTTTAGCACAAATCAATTAAATGGCATTTGAATAATCACATATGGAGTTTGAATTTGAATCTTGTATTCAAACCAACTTCATTTAATCTGTTGCTAGTTGCATTAGCTCAAAACACATTCATTTTGCCATGTCATGATCATGCATCATATTGTGCATTGCATTGATTGTGTTCCTTTCTGTGTTGCCGGTATTTGTCCCCTTTCGATAGACGTGATACCGATGACGTGATCGTTGACACTGATGAAGACTCAATGTTATCTTCAGAAGTGCCAGGCAAGCAAAACCCCCTTGTTCATTCCGATAAAATCCCACTCTCTCGCTTCTGCTCTCTTTTACTGCATTAGGACAACAACGACATATTTGATACTTGCTGCGGTAGCTGAACCCTTTATCCTTTGCATGACCTGTCATTGCCACAGTAAATAGATGAAACCCACTAGCATGAGTAGGAGTTGTTTGAGCCCTGTTGTGCCTACTCATTCATGCTTGTTTGTCATGCCTGCTACTGCTTAGAGTTGAGTCAGGTCTGATTCATCGGGGATGAATCAGAGGCGTGTGAACATGTCCCAATGTGGGTGAGCTAAGTGTGTGAACACGATTTGGTAAAGGTAGCGGTGAGAGGCCATGTAGGAGTACATGGTGGGTTGTCTCATTGCAGCCGTCCTCAAGAACTGAGTTCTGTGTTTGTGATCCATGATCAGTTACTACCACACATTGGGCTCCGGGCGCTCCAAGCCCTCTCGACTTATTAATCAACTTGATCTCTGTCCAGGAGTTGCAACTAGTTTCTGGTGTTTGTAGGCAGTGTTAGTAGTCTACCAAGTGGCACCCGGTACAGGTGGGCTTGGGACAGACTAGGCACAGTGGCCCGGTGTACCAAGTGGCACCCGGTTGGTGGGCTTGGGAACCCTGCACACATCGTTTGGGGCCGTAAGCGACACCCCGGCCGGATCTCCTTGCGGATGGAACCTGAATAGGCGATAAACCTGGACTAGAGACTTGTTCGGTTAGTCAGGTCGTGGCCGACTCCCTCGCCCGGCTTCCGCTTGAAGGTTGCCGAGGTACATGACGTGTACAGGGCGATAAGTGGCGAGAGCGTGTGTGAAGAAGTACACCCCTGCAGGGTTAACATCATCTATTCGAATAGCCGGATTCCTCGGATATGGAAACGTGGACCCCTTATATCAGTTCATAGACAAGTGAAAGTGGATACTCTAAAATACGCAAGATAAGCGTGGGTGCTATGGATGGCGTTCTCGTAGGGAGACGGGAGCGGATCCATAGTGGTGTATCGATATGGTGGATATGTGGACTCGTGTGCGCCACCTCAAAAGAGTCGCTTGCAGTCGTAGTTCAGGTTAGCCACCGAGTCAAAGCTGGCTTGCTGCAGTTAAACTCCACCACCCCCCCTTGTTGATAATGATGCATGTGTAGATAGATCTGATGTAAGTCTTGCTGGGTACATTTGTACTCACGTTTGCCTATTTTATGTTTTTGCAGAGAGACTTCAGTCTCACTAGTAGTTCCGCTTGGACTTCGACGTTTAGCTTGATACCTCAGCTACGATCTTGTGCCCTCGGCAGGATCTGGTAGATAGTCAGGCTTCTCAGCCTTTTTCATTTATAGATGTCTATACTCAGACATGATAGCTTCCGCTTGTGCCTTGACTTGTATGCTCTGATTGTTGGGTCATGAGACCCATGTTTGTAATGTCTCGCTCCTCGGAGCCTATTGAATAAACTACTTGAGTCGTAGAGTCATTTTGTGATGCCATGTTGTATTGCACATATTGAGCATATTGTGTGTATGTTATTGAAATGCTTGGTATGTGTGGGATCTGACTATCTAGTTGTTTATCTTTAGTAGCCTCTCTTACCGGGAAATGTCTCCTAGTGTTACCGCTGAGCCATGGTAGCTTGCTACTGCTCTGGAACACTTAGGCTGGCCGGCATGTGTCCTTCTTCGTTCCTGTGTCTGTCCCTTCGGGGAAATGTCACGCTTTGAGTACCGGAGTCCTGTTAGCCCGCTACAGCCCGGTTTACCGGAGTCCTGCTAGCCCAGTGCTACAGCCCGGACCCACTTGCTGATGACCGACACGTTCGAAGCTGGGTCATGAATGCCTGTCCCTGTAAGTCTGTGCCACTTTGGGTTTACGACTAGTCATGTCAGCCCGGGCTCCTTATCATATGGATGCTAGCGACACTATCATATACGTGAGCCAAAAGGCGCAAACGGTCCCGGGCAAAGGTAAGGCGACACCCGTGGGGATACCGTGCGTGAGGCGGCAAAGTGATATGAGGTGTTACCGGCTAGATCGATGTGACATCGAGTCGGGGTCCTGACACGTCGGCCGAGTTTAGAGAGTAGAAGAGAGAAACGAGGGAGGAGGGCTAGCTGTAGCACGGACGCTGTTGTCAGATGAGACTCGTGTTTATAGAATAGGAGTACTGAGCACTCGTGCCTCTTTTTTTTGCGACAAAAATTAGTCGTATGTCTAGTACCACTAGTTGGGTCCGTGCGACCTATAGTTGTCATCACTTTAGGTCTACTTTTCGAACCGCGGCTACGCTTGATAGTACATATTTTTCACGCATTTATCCTCCTATATGTACTCCTAGGCTATTTCCACGTGCTCCCATTCGCCGACATGTGGGACATAGAGCATCAGGGTCGTAGTGCATGCAAGACTCGGAGCATATGCCGGGGTACTTTACATTTCAGACCTCACGAATTACATGCAAACCCCCTGCCGAAGAATAAATAAATCAATGAATTACTACATGAAACCGGATTATTTTCGTGGAAACCGGAGCACGTTCATTAAATTTTGGACATAACACATTTATAAAAAATGACCGGACCTAAACCAGTCTAAGGGCCTCTTTGATTTTTCCCGAAACAAAGGGCCTCTTTGATTCGCAGGATACTGAAAACACAGGAATGGGGAAAGTATGATGGCGATGAACCGAGACGAGGAGAACTCTAACTCAGTTAGAGGTTAGAGTTAGATTCTAACCCTGAACTAACTCTAAACCAAAGAGGTTTATGGATGGCAGGGTTAGATTGACAATAAATGCTCTTTCTCAATCATTTGACTACTTTGGACCCAATTTTTAGTCAGACTAAAATAAGTCCCTTGGATCCAAGCACCCTCTTGGGGTGGCCGGCTCTTCTGTGGCCTCCTCCCGCTCACAGTTGACATAAACGAACCATCTATACAATCAAGCATGCAAAACATGATAATTTTTACTTTGTCCATACAAATGAGATATCCCACTTAAACATACAAGTCGTCAATCAAGCTTCACAAAATAAAAAAACACTTCATGAAACAAAGAATGAGCTAACTCATCACGGAAGTTGTTCACGATAGGGAGGGAGCCCGAAGCCCCTCACGCACCGAGGGAGGAGCTCGCCATCGTCGCTCTGGAGGAAGGCTCTGTAGAGCCCAAGCCCCGGGAACCCCTCCGACGCCGGCCCTTGCGAGTTGAGGTCGACACCGGCATGGGTAGCAGGGCCACTTGCTGTCGACTGGGAACTTAATCTTTGGGCCTCTAGAAATAATGCAAGCCTGTAACTAAAATACCTACAAAGGTGAACTTAATCTTTGGGCCTCTAGAAATAATGCAAGCCTGAAACTTAAATACCTAGAAAGGTGAACTGAATCTTTGGGCCTCTAGAAATAATGCAAGCCTGAAACTTAAATACCTAGAAAGGTGAACTGAATCTTTGGGCCTCTAGAAATAATGCAAGCCTGAAACTGAAATGCCTAGAAAGGTGAACTGAATCTTTGGGCCTCTAGAAATAATGCAAGCCTGAAAATGAAATACCTAGAAAGGTGAACTGAATCTTTGGGCCTCTAGAAATAATGCAAGCCTGAAACTCAAATACCTAGAAAGGTGAACTGAATCTTTGGGCCTCTAGAAACAATGCAAGCCTGAAATTGAAATACCAAGAAAGGTGAACTGAATCTTTGGGCCTCTACAAATAATGCAAGCCTAAAATTGAAATACCTAGAAAGGTGACCTAAATCTTTGGGCCTATAGAAAGATTTATTACCGCCTCAAGCAGCATCAAACAATTCCATGCATGCACCACAAATCTATAGCAAGTTTGATCAGGATCTACTTTTCCAAATCAGAATTAGCGCTAGAGAAAGCAAGATCAATGATATGGCCGTGAGACAGAGAAGGAACGAACAAACTCACCCCTCTCGCGACCTCCCTGGTAGATGCGCCGCCGCCGCGCACGATAGAGGGAGAAAAAGACTGGTGAAGGGGGAGCGGGGCGACCTTCGAAGGTCGGAGGGAGAGGGCGGCTGAAGTAGGGCGGCGGAGGCCGGAAGGAGAGGGCGGCCGGAGGAGAGAGAGGGCGAGCGGCGCTTGGGCGGGCGGCCCTATGGGGAACAGAGAGGAGTCGTGCGAGAGGGGGGAGCGATCTGGTGCGGGCAGGTGAGATTTTTTTAGGGGAGCGATCTGGTGCGGGCAGGTGAGATTTTTTTAGTTCTCTTTTAGTGGGTCCAGGATATCTAACCCAATTAGAACCTCTCCACCGGGCTAGTTTTTTTAGCTGGGTTAGAGCAAACTAGCTGAAACTAACCCCTCTTGTTTCGATAATTTGAGGCTATTTCAACCCAAACTAGCTCTAACTCAGGGATCCAAACAAAGAGGAGTGTTACTGTAGATGCTACAGTGTGGACCGTAGCACATTGTTTTTTATGGCCATATCACCACATTATTGTTTTCTACTGCTGGTTCACTTGGCTACCGTGGTTCGCACTCCTCTGACCTGAGTAGTACTAGTATAGTACTAGTATATACTGCATCATTCTTTGCTCCTTCTTACTACTCTGACATGTGGGAGAGCCAGCATCCGGGTCGATGTGTCATGCACCATATTAGAGCACGGAACGGAAGGGGGGCATCACCCCGGTCGGAGCGCCAGTAATTCATGACTATAGTGAGTGGTCATATCACAAGTCTTTCCAGCAGTAACGCGCCGTCAAATCGCACAGCCCCACTTGCTCACCCTCCTTGCCTCTCTGTCAAACCGCCTACCCGAAAACTGTCGGGCGTACAGCCCGGGAAAAGCCCCGCCCTCAACTTTTAACTACGCGAAAATAGTTCGAGCTTGTTTGTTCTATATAAATACAGTACTTACTGTATGTTTATTCACCCGTGGGGTTGTTCAATGAATGGAGGGGCGGGGAGCACAAGTGAACAATACTACCTCTGTCCTGGTTTATTGGTCCCCATTGTATTTCGTGCCAAATTTTGACCATAGATTAAACTAAGAAAATGTTCATGCATGTCACCCAACATTATATTTTTCAAAACTATGTTCAAATACGAATCCGATGAGATAATTTTTCTTGACATGCATTAACATTTTGTTAGTTAAATCTTTAGTCAAAATTTGGCACAAACTATAAAAGGGACCTATAAACTAGGACGGAGGTAGTACTGTAGTAGTAAGTAGGAGTCGTAGAGTAGTCACCTTAAATAGAGAGTTTCTTTTCTTTAATGCCACGTACACAAATTGAAATGCTTGTTGTGGAGAGAAAAAAGATAATCACTCCACTCTATATGGACGCAGGGGCCTGAGCGCTTGTGAGGGAGTCCTGGACTAGGGGGTGTCCGGATAGCCGAACTATCATCATCGGCCGGACTCCAAGACTATGAAGATACAAGATTGAAGACTTCGTCCCATGTCCGGATGGGACTTTCCTTGGCGTGGAAGGCAAGCTTGGCGATACGGATATGTAGATCTCCTACCATTGTAACTGACTCTGTGTAACCCTAGCCCTCTCCAATGTCTATATAAACCGGAGGGTTTTAGTCCATAGGACGAACAACAATCATACCATAGGCTAGCTTCTAGGGTTTAGCCTCCTTGATCTCGTGGTAGATCCACTCTTGTACTACCCATATCATCAATATCAATCAAGTAGGAGTAGGGTTTTACCTCCATCGAGAGGGCCCGAACCTGGGTAAAAACATCGTGTCCCTTGTCTCTTGTTACCATCCGCCTAGACGCCCAGTTCGGGACCCCCTACCCGAGATCCGCCGGTTTTGACACCGACATTGGTGCTTTCATTGAGAGTTCCTCTGTGTCTTCACTGATAGGCTTGATGGCTCCTTCGATCATCGACCACAACGCGATCCAGGGTGAGACTTTTCTCCCCAGACAGATTTTCGTATTCGGCGGCTTTGCACTGCGGGCCAATTCGCTTGGCCATCTGGAGCAGATCGAAAGTTACGCCCCTGGCCGTCAGGTCAGATTTGGAAGTCTAAACTTCACGGCTGACATCCGCGGAGACTTGATCTTCGACGGATTCGAGCCACAGCCGAGTGCGCCGCACTGTCGTGATGAGCACGATTTAGCTCTGCTGCCGGATAGTGTCCTGGAGGCCGCACACGAGTCCGCTCCGATCCTCAATTCGGAGCCGGCTGCCCAGACCGAGGACGGGTGGCTAGACACCACCTCGGGAGCTGCTACCCCTACGGCGATGGAGCCGAATACCGACCTTGTCCCTTGTGACGCTCGTGACTCCGAGGTGCCGGACTCCTCGCCGGACTCCGAACTTCCCGCGCCCCCTCCAATTGAATCCGATTGGGCGCCGATCATGGAGTTCACCGCCACGGACATCTTTCAACACTCACCTTTTGGCGACATCCTGAATTCACTAAATTATCTCTCGCTATCAGGAGAGCCCTGGCCGAATTGCGGTCAGGATGGTTGGGATGCGGACGACGAAGAAATTCAAAGCCCACCCACCACCCACTTTGTAGCCACTGTCGACGATCTAACCGACATGCTAGACTACGACTCCGAAGACATCGACGGTATGGACGATGATGCCGGAGACGACCAAGAACCAGCGCCTACGGGGCACTGGAAGACCACCTCGTCATACGACATATATATGGTGGACATCCCAAAGGATGGGAATGGCGAGGAAGCAGCGGAGGAAGACTCCTCCAAAAAACAGACCAAGCGCCGGCGTCAGCGGCGCCGCTCTAAATCCCGCCACAGCAAGAATGGAGATTCCGGCACCGGAGATAATAACACCCCAGAGAGTGCCGAAGACAACCCCCTCCAGCAAGATTCAGCAGAGGAGGATGGAGAAGCCAGCGCTCATCAGAGAGCGGCAGACGAAGAGGTAGAGGATGATAATTACATGCCTCCCTCTGGAGACGAGGCAAGCCTCGACGACGACGAATTCGTTGTGCCTGAGGATCCCGTCGAACAAGAGCATTTTAAACGCAGGCTTATGGCCACGGCAAATAGCCTAAAGAAAAAGCAGCAACAGCTTAGAGCTGATCAAGATCTGCTAGCCGACATATGGACTGAAGTCCTCGTGGCCGAAGAGCATGAACTCGAACTCCCCTGCAAAAGCTACCCCAAACGCAAGCTGCTCCCCCGATTAGAGGAGGAGGCATATAAACCTTCATCACCAGCGCACAATACGGCGGACCGACCACCTCGTGGCCGCGACAGAGAGGCCTCTAGGCCCTCCACTAGAACCGTACCCCGACACCGCTCGAAAAGTATGAAGCCACGGGAGAATGTGCTGGACTTGCGAGACATATTGGAGGATAAGGAAAGACAATCAAGATCGATCTACGGATCGTGTGGGCGCCCCACGATGCGCGACGACTACTGTCGCGCCGGATGCAGCAACTCCGGTCGGGCCGAACACAGAAGACAAAGCTCGCTTGAGCTACGTCGTGATATAGCCCAGTATAGAGGCACCGCACACCCACTATGCTTCACAGATGAAGTAATGGATCATCAAATCCCCGAATGGTTTAAACCCGTGAACATTGAATCCTATGATGGCACAACAGACCCTGCGGTTTGGATCGAAGACTATCTCCTTCATATCCACATGGCCCGCGGTGACGATCTTCATGCCATCAAATATCTCCCACTCAAGCTTAAAGGACCAGCTCGGCATTGGCTTAACAGCTTGCCAGCAGAATCAATTGGGTGTTGGGAGGACCTGGAAGCCGCATTTCTTGAAAACTTCCAGGGCACATATGTGCAACCACCAGACGCCGATGACCTAAGCCACATAATTCAGCAGCCAGACGAATCGGCCAGACAGTTCTGGACACGGTTCTTAACAAAGAAAAATCAAATCGTCGACTGTCCGGATGCAGAGGCCCTCGTAGCCTTCAAACATAACATCCACGACGAGTGGCTTGCCCGGCACCTAGGACAGGAAAAGCCGAAATCCATGGCAGCCCTCACATCACTTATGACCCGCTTCTGCACGAGAGAGGACAGCTGGCTAGCCCGCAGTAACAACCTCAGCAAAAATTCTGGCAGTCCGGATACCAAGGACCGCAATGGCAGGTCGCGTCGCAACAAAAACAAACGCCGCACTAACTGCGATAACACTGAGGATACGGCAGTCAACGCCGGATTCAGAGGCTCTAAACCCGGTCAGCGGAAAAAGCCATTCAAAAGAACTACTTTGGGTCCGTCCAATTTGGACCGAATACTCGACCGCTCGTGCCAGATACACGGCACCCCCGAAAAGCCAGCTAATCACACCAACAGGGATTGTTGGGTATTCAAGCAGGCAGGCAAGTTAATTGCCGAAAACAATGACAAGGGGCTGCATAGCGATGACGAGGAAGAGACCCGGCCGCCGAACAATAGAGGATAGAAGGGTTTCCCCCCACAAGTGTGGACGGTGAACATGATATACGCAACTCACATACCCAAGAGGGAGCGGAAGCGTGCACTCAGGGACGTATACGCAATGGAGCCAGTCGCCCCGAAGTTCAACCCATGGTCCTCCTGCCCGATCACTTTTGATCGAAGGGACCACCCCACTAGTATCCGCCACGGTGGATTCGCCGCATTGGTTTTAGACCCAATCGTCGATGGATTTCACCTCACTAGAGTCCTGATGGACGGCGGCAGCAGGCTGAACCTGCTTTATCAGGATACAGTGCGCAAGATGGGCATAGACCCCTCAAGGATTAAACCAACAAAGACGACCTTCAAAGGCGTCATACCAGGTGTAGAGGCCAACTGTACGGGCTCAGTCACACTAGAAGTGGTCTTCGGATCCCCGGATAACTTCCGAAGCGAGGAGTTAATCTTCGACATAGTTTCGTTCCGCAGCAGCTATCATGCTCTGCTCGGACGGACCCCGTTTGCAAAGTTCAACACGGTGCCGCACTACGCATACCTAAAGCTCAAGATGCCAGGCCCTCGAGGAGTCATCACGGTCAACGGAAACACTGAACGCTCCCTCCGAACGGAGGAACACACAGCTGCTCTCGCGGTAGAAGTATAGAGCAGCCTCTTAAGGCAATTTTCGAGTGCGGCCGATAAGCGACCGGACACGGCCAAACGCGCCCGGAGTAACCTACAACAAGACCACCTGGCACGTTCCGAGCACGCCGCAATGCGGCCCCAACCCCAGCCCTTGCAAAATTGCAAGACTGGTCCTTCGCGTACATCATTACGCTCTGGAGATACCATGGGCATAGGGGGAGGGGCACGACCACCACAGGCCCAGAATGCGGCTTAACCGCACCAGGGGCTCCCAAGTGTGTCACTCCTTTTCTTCTTTTCTTTTTTTTACCCACAGGACTCCGCTCACCATAGGCCCTGTCCGACAGTAGACCTGCCGAACTCACGATGCAACAGCCAGGGAAGGAGAAAGGCTACGACGAACACTCAGGTGGTCTCCATTACGAGCATTAAATCTGTTTTATACACCATTCCGCAGCCGACCCCTGGAGGGGGAAATGTTTAAATAGTCCCATCCCTTGCTTACCGCACTATTTGTATCGTTCTGCATTCATGGCAGTATTTCTTGCATAAACAATGCATCGCTTTTTGCTTATAATTGCATTTCTTTCTTATACATATGTTCATTTATGACATGTTGCATCCGTACACTTTGGTACGGCTAAATACACCAGGGGCTTAAGTTCCCCGCATTATGGTGTGATAAGTCCGAACACTTTCACAAGTGCGGCACCCCGAACTTATAGCATTATATGCATCGGCTCCGAATCATGTCTTGGGTCAATAGTTGGGTTTGCCCGGCTCCCATGTTTTGGTACCTTACGTTCCGTCGTATCGGCTAAGGTAGCACTGGGAGAACCACTGCGATTGCGCCCCGGTTGAGCTGGGCGAGCGCCTCAGTGGAGAAAGCTAGAACTGACCGTCATGATACGGCGAGAGCTAGTCGCTGGTCGAGAGGTTTTTTCGAGTCCCTAAAGACTTATGCCGCTTAGAGCGAGGAACCGGCTTTGTCCGGCCCAGGCGTGGATAGCGCCCCGAACTAGGGGCTTCGCCGAAATTTAAAATTATAGAATTCTATGGCTAAGTGAGAGTGTTCAAGCACTATAAGTCCGGTTGCCTCGTTCGTTGTGTTGAGCGCCTCCCTAGATGGACCCAAAAATGGGAACAAGAGCGCTCAAGTTTATCCCGAACACCCCAACACTCGTGCCATGGGGGCTGAAGCCGACGACTTGCCATCTCTCAGATTTGATAAACGGCCGCACAGAAGGTAATATTTTAAATTAACAAGCATTGCCTAGCGCATATGAACAAAGTTTTTAGCGCACAGGATAACAAAATGCGAGTCTACTCAAATATTACATCTTTGGAGCACTTACCCGCAATCATGCGGGCACCCTTCAGGACACTCTTATAATACATTTCGGGCATGCGATACTCCTTGCCTGCCGGTGGCGCGTCCGTCACAAGCTTCTCAACGTCCATCCTGCCCCAGTACACCTTCGCACGGGCAAGGGCCCGACGGGCACCTTCAATGCAGGCGGAGTGCTTGACGACTTCAACCCAGGGACACGCATCCACCAGCCGCCGCACCAGGCCGAAGTAGCTCCCAAGCATGGCCTCCTTGGGCCACAACTGAACTATGAGGCCCTTCATGGCCTGTTCGGCTACCTTGTGGAGCTTGACCAGCTGCTTCAGCTGGTCGCTAAGGGGCACCGGATGTCCGGCCTCAGCATATTGAGACCAGAAGACTTTCTCTGTAGAGCTCCCCTCCTCGGCCCGGTACAAAGCGGTAGCATCGGACACGCTGCGGGGCAGATCTGCGAACGCTCCTGGAGAGCTCTGAATTCGGGTAAGTAATAGGTAATTCACATTCACATGCTTGCTTTGCATGAAAAATGCCTTACCCGCCGCTATCTTCTTCAACGCCTCGATTTCCTGGAGGGCCTTGTGGGCTTCGGCCTTAGTGGCTTTGGCACTCTCAAGAGCCGATGCAAGCTCGGACTCTCGAGTCTTTGAGTCGTGCTCCAAACTCTCATGTTTTTCCATGAGAGCCTGGAGCTCTTGCTGCACCTCCGCCACCCGCGCCTCTTGCTTCTCTCGCTCGGCTCGCTCCGCGGCCGCATTGCGTTCGGCCGCGGACTCCGCCTCCTTCAGGGTCGCCACCTCGTTCGTGGCCCCTGGAGTACCCACGTTATCCTTGTTATTTCTCTTGCAACCAAATCCTTTTCTGTAAGGTACAAATTTAATACGGTGTTACTCACCTTCCTTGTCCTCGAGCTGCTTCTCTCTCGGACCGCTCGAGGCTCTGCTTCAAAGCATTGACCTCCGCAATCAGTGCGGTAGAGGTCAGCAGCGCAGCCTGCAATCCCATATTGACATATTTTTTAGAACTCCTGCGTATATCTTTTTAGATCCTCAGTCCGGCTTTTCTTTACGAACACCGAACCGAGCATCAGGGGCTACTGTCTATGTAGTATTGTATTACATATCTTAAAATTCTTACCTTAAAGCCTGTTAGAAGGCTGCTGCAGGCTTCGGTCAGCCCGCTCTTGGCGAGCTGAACCTTCTGAATCACCGCACTCATGACAGTGCGGTGTTCTTCTTCGATGGAAGTGTTGTTGAGCGCCTCCAGCAAGTTATCCAGCGCCTCCGGTTGGACAAAGGCCGCCGGTGTCACAGTCTTGCCCTTCTTACGAAGGGGCCGCTCGCCGGACTCCGGAACCACTGCAGGTTCCGGTGCGGAGTCCGGTGCAGAGTCCGGGAGGTTGCCTTGCGGCACCTCCGGGGCCTCCTCCTCCTGGCGAGTCCCTTCCCGGGATCCCACCTCGATGTCGTCAGCGTCACAGGGGGTTGAGGCGGTCGGAAGAGAATCCATATCCAACGTGCCCAAGGACCCGCTCGACGAAGCGGGAAGATCGTCCTTGGCCGGACTATAGGTTGTATGCAGCATTAGAAAGACACTGAGGGAGTCCTGGACTAGGGGGTGTCCGGACAGCCGGACTATCATCGTCCGCCGGACTCCAAGACTACGAAGATACAAGATTGAAGACTCCGTCCCGTGTTCGGATGGGACTTTCCTTGGCGTGGAAGGCAAGCTTGGCGATACGGATATGTAGATCTCCTACCATTGTAACCGACTCTGTGTAACCCTATCCTCCTCCGGTGTCTATATAAACCGGAGGGCTTTAGTCCGTAGAAAACAACATACATTACAACAATCATACCATAGGCTAGCTTCTAGGGTTTAGCCTCCTTGATCTCATGGTAGATCCACTCTTGTACTACCCATATCATCAATATCAATCAAGCAGGAGTAGGGTTTTACCTCCATCGAGAGGGCTCGAACCTGGGTAAAAACATCATGTCCCTTGTCTCCTATTACCATCCGCCTAGACGCACAGTTCGGGACCCCCTACCCGAGATCCGCCGGTTTTGACACCGACAGCTTGCTTTACTAGGGTTGCTCTCTTCATTCTCTCATCCTCTCTAGATATAAACAAGACAGCGGTAGCGACATTTTCTCTCTGCTCACCGCTGGTCACAGATCCAGCCGTATCCCTTCCGCCGGTGTGTGTAGAGGACTAAAAGGTGCATCGTTCACGCGGTCATCACCACCGAGGGAGGAAACCCACAGCTGCCGGAGGGGCCGAATCCTCTGCCCGTGCCGTTCTCTCCGACACAGCGCCGGCTCGGGAGGTCCTCCGACCCTTCTTCCTCCCTGTCATATTGTGTAGATCGGACCTGCCGCCGCCGACATCCCGGCGACCCTCAGGTATAAGTTCTTTGAAAGTAGCCTTGCTCTACTGCCCCAGCTCCCCATGTGTCTGGATGTGCATCTTTTTCTACTCCCATCAGCTCTTCCAAACCCACCTAAATTTTTAGTATTATTAGAGGTAAAGCTATTTCATGCATTTGAATCTAGGGCTTTATTCAAACAACTAAGAAAGGGGGGAAAGTTGCAGCATGAATCTAGGACTTGATTCAAAGAGGAAATAATATGGTGAAAGTAGTAGAGACCAGATACCCAACCGGTCTCTTGGTTGAAAAGGGAAATAATGGGAAAACGCAGTACACACTGGATAAGGAACAGATCTATTATTGGTTGGAAAAAGGATAGAAAGTGGCGGCTGGTGGACAAGTCAACAGAGTATGTCCAGGATTAGATTTGCTGCCATCACATAGTAAAAGGTCTCCAGGATTAGATTTGCTGCCCTCACATAGTAAAAGGTCTCAAGATTAGATTTGCTGCCCTCACATAGTAAAAGGTCTCAGGATTAGATTTGCTGCCCTCACATAGTAAAAGGTCTCGGGATTAGATTTGCTGCCCTCACATAGTAAAAGGCCTCCAGGATTAGATTTGCTGCCCTCACATAGTAAAAGGTCTCCAGGATTAGGTTTGCTGCCCTCACATAGCGTGAACAAGCTCGGCATCACCACTTTATGCCTCCTTGTAGGTACATTGTGCTGATGCGTCCACTGTCGCATGTCCTTATACCAACCTTTTGCTGTTTTTTTTTGCGAGTAAACCAACCTTTTGCTGTAAGGGCGCATGTAAAATGAAGCGATCACACTGTTACCTTAGGGACATGTCTAACCAGTGTTATTGTTAATCTAATGCCTCTAGTGATAAGATGCAATTAAACTATGTTACAAATGGCGCTCCTGCTGTTTTCCCCAGTATGATAAGTAAGGTACTCCTTTACGCTGCTGAGTGTCCTGGTGTCCCCACGGTCCCATGCCCTTAAACTAACTCTTTAGCTGCTGTTGATTTACTGTGTCTGGTAAGCAAGCAATGCCACCATTAAAGTAATCCCATATCTGAGGAATCTCATTGTTGATCGTAATGCTTCTAGTAACATGAAGCATTGCTGACGTTTTAAAATTTCTACTGTCCTTGCGTGATTGCCATGAACAAAATTAAGATGCTTCTTTTCATTTTGTATATGTTTCGTATATTCTTATTGACCGGCAAATGTTTACTTTCTATCATTTTGTGCAGATAGGGATATCCATTTCACCTTGTTGCTATTGTGACCTTTTGGTGAACTGCACAAAACACTTTTTTTTGGACTGATTGTCTTGTGCAGTTCAACTAAAATGTCACGTGGGCAACATCTCTCAATTTTGGTGGAACTGCACAAAATGGTTAAACTAAAGTGAAACCATGCTCTCTTGTCTCCTTGTTTGTGCTATGCAAACATGCTGTGCAAACAGGTATACTCTACTACAGATGTTGTGACGGTCAAGAGCAACATCTCTCAATTTTGGTGGAACTGCACAAAATGGTTCAACTAAAGCGAAATCATGCTCTCCTGTCTCCTTGTTTGTGCTATGCAAACATGATGTGCAAACAGGAATACTCTACTACAGATGTTGTGACGGTCAAGAGCATTCGCCAAGTTCTTCGATTGTATGACATGGCTAGCCAAGATGGATTTAATCCCGATATTCACTTTATCAAAAGGCTCTAATGGGTTGGTTCTGAATCTTGCAAGTTGTGAATCAGTGAGATGTGTAGGCATTTTTGTTGTACTTATTATTTGAACCGTATTTGTTGGTTCTAAATCTTGCAAGCTGGGAGTCAATGAAACGTGTAGGCATCTTTGTTGTACTTATTATTTGGATCTTATTTGTTGGTTCTGAATCTTGTAAGCTGGGAATCAATGAGATGTGTAGGCATCTTTGTTGTACTTATTATTTGGATCTTATTTGTTGGTTCTGAATCTTGCAAGCTGGGAAACACGGCATGATGATGCAGAGGATAACAACCATAACAAACAATTCAAACTTGGTAGTATTATCTTTGTGAAAGTGCGACAAATGTGCTGATCGTGTGCGTCCTGAGAATAATAATTCTAATTGTTGTGCATGTTGATCCCGTGGCACTGATAGAACGAGCCAATGCATTGCTTGTTTTAAGTATAAATTTCTATTAAAGCTAATTAAATTTAAGTAAAGTGACCACTAACTCCTGTTATTACAGTACCAATACAGACCCGCTCGTGAACTGACGTGTGGCTGGAGTAGGTTTCTTAATGGAGGCGTTTGAATGCGCCGAGGGTGCATCTTCTATCAGGCATGCAGCGGACGAGGGAGGGGTAGTAACTGTTGTCGCCTGTACACACTCAGCTTACTGTTGAATTTAGTTCCCCAAGAGCTAAAAAACGAACTGCTGCCGCCGCCTACACACTCGTTCACTCGAAGAGACTCCAATGGCGATCCGAGGGGTGAGCCTGCTGGATATGGACTTCGGCAAGGAGTTAGTTCGCTGTTCAGTCCTATGGCTGCACCATGTTGAATGTGATGTACACCAACGATACGGACTCGGTGAAGCTCTGCCTCGCCTCAGTTCTATGGCTGCACCAGGTTCTGGAGCGTTCGCCCGTTTCATCGGCAGCGCCGACTGCACCTTCGCTACGATGGAGAGAAGGAAGAATGCGACGATTCAGCCATCTGGTGCAACAAGCTTGTCGACATCCAAAAGCAATACAAGATCATCAGCAACAGGCAGGAGAAGGACTCCGTGGTTAACCTCGCTGAGACCATCATCAACCCCTGATACGCCAACATGAAAGAAGACGACCTGAACACGTGGGAGGTACCTCTGAATCTAGCCTACATAACCTACGCGGCCAAGGACGCATACGCATGCTACGACATGTACAGGCAGATCTTGGACATGAGGGCGTGTTTGCTTCCCGTAACCGACGAGTACACGGATAGCCGCAGCGTCATGATCAAGTGTGCCAGGAAGGTCTAGATGTTGTACTTTATCTGTTTATAAGAACCTTCATCATCTGAGTGTTTCATGCATTAGCCTATGTGTCGTAATTATCTGTTTTGTCCGAAATATTTCTTTTAAGAACCCATTAACCTGATTGCTTTTTTAGTGGCTATTTGCTAATGTATGTAAACTAGTTCACTTGTCCGTAAAAAAACTAGTTCACTCGGCTGTCGTGCTTTGAATCTCCTTCCTCCCAACATATTCCTCTCCTCAGGTGGACCCAGCAGGTCTCTGAATTTTCTCCCATTTTCTTTTTCGATGTAAACTGAGTTTTCTCCCAGTACTTTCCCCTAGAACCAACTCAACTGCCCCACGTCTAGCCTAAAAATTAATAATACCTCACGTACTATTAACTCATCAAATTAAAATGATATTTTATTTCGTAAGTTGAAAGTTCTTACAAAATAATAATAATAATTGTTTATATATAACTTGCCAAGTTAACTCCTAGTGATTGGTTACATAAGCTTGCAAAGATTTTACTGACGTGCAATCATGTGTTTATGTTTTTATAACATTTCTCCGTCTAGCCCAACATGATATTTTCACCCAGCCCAGCAAGTCCGCGGATTTCGAGAAAAATGCAAATGGGATTTAAACGGGCTGCATAGATGCTACATCATTGTTTCACCCAGCCCACGAAATGGACTAAAAAACAAATGGATTGGCTGACATGTGGGCCAGTAGGTCGAAGCCTAAGAAGGCGTTGGATTTACATCCAACGGACAGTATTCTTCTTCAATCTCTCGTCTTCTTCCCCCAGCGCTGCCGGAACCGCCTGCTCCAGCCTTCGGCGTCCAGCGGCGTTGTTTTGCGCTCCTCAGTGAAACGCTACCCCGCCGACGGCCAGGCCATCCCTCCACTCTGCACCTCCTGTTATTCTCTGCCGAGTGTAGGCCCACCCCGCACCCGAACCATTCAAGTTTCCCACTCCTCTCCGTCTGCGACTCCACTGTCGCGTCTTCCCCATCTCCGGGTCGTTCCAGTCTGGGGCCTTGCCGTCGTCCACCGCCTCGGTGCGCTCGGTGCGGCGTGGTCAACATACGAGAGTCATCGGAAGAGGACTGTACGTGGAGAGCCTGATGGTTGGGACCCACGAGGTCCATGGTCGCACGCAAGGAAAGTTCCTCCTTATTACGCACTATACGTGCACTAGGCATGGAACACTTTCCAAGAAAGAAAGTCAAATTACCTTATGAGTCTATTATGTGTGCCACTTATGAATTGAATGCCAAAGATGGCAATACTTAGATCTATTCTCGCTTTTATGCCTAGCTAGGGGCGTTAAACGATAGCGCTTGTTGGGAGGCAACCCAATTTTATTTTTGTTCCTTGATTTTTTCTTCTGTTTAGTAATAAGTATTTCATCTAGCCTCTGTTTATATGTGGTTTTATGTTTTAATTAGTGTTTATGCCAAGTAGAACCTATGGGATAACCTACGGTAATAGTTCATTTGAATCTGCTGAAAAACAGAAACTTTTGCGCGCACGAGAATAACTTTAATAAATCACAGAAACGTGCTTTTGTATTGATTCTTTTTGCAGTAGATCAATAGACAAATTTTCCAGGACGTCCTATTTTGGTAGGATTTTCAGAGTTCCAGAAGTATTCGAAAGTTACAGATTTCTACATATTGTTCTGTATTTGACAGATTCTGTTTTTCGTGTCTTGTTTGCTTATTTTGATGCATCTATGGCTAGTATCGGGGGGTATGAACCATAGAGAAGTTGGAATAAAGTAGGTTTAACACCAATATAAATAAAGAATGAGTTAATTACAGTACCTTATGTGGTGGTTTTTCTTTCTTGCACTAACGGAGCATATGAGATTTCCTGTTGAGTTTTGTGTTGTGAAGTTTTCAAGTTTTGGGTAAAGATTTGATGGACTATGGAATAAGGAGTGGCAAGAGCCTAATCTTGGGGATGCCCATGGCACCCCAAGATATTCAAGGACAACCAAAGGCCTAAGCTTGGGGATGCCCCGGAAGGCATCCCCTCTTTCGTCTTCGTCTATCGGTAACTTTACTTGGAGCTATATTTTTATTCGCCACATGATATGTGTTTTGCTTGGAGCGTCTTGTATGATATGAGGCTTTGCTTTTTAGTTTAAAACAATCATCCTTTCTGTACACACCTTTTGAGAGAGACACACATGATTTGGAATTTATTAGAATACTCTATGTGCTTCACTTATATCTTTTGAGCTAGTCAACATTTGCTCTAGTGCTTCGCTTATATCTTTTGGAGCACGGCGGTGGCTTTATTTTGTAGAAATTGTTGATCTCTCATGCTTCACTTATATTATTTTGAGAGTCTCTTAGAACAGCATGGTATTTTCTATGGTCATAAATTTGGTCCTGGAATGATGAGCATCCAAGTTGGGTATAATAAAAACTATCATAGAAAGTGCATTAAACACTATGATCAATTTGATGCTTGATAATTGTTTTGAGATATAAAGGTGGTAATGTTAGAGTCATGCTATTTGGGTAATTATGAAATTGATAAATACTTGTGTTGGAGTTGGCAAGTCCCGTAGCATGCACGTATGGTAAAAGTTGTGTGACAAATTTGTTGCATGGGGTGCTCTTTTAATTGTCTTCCTTATGAGTGGAGGTCAGGATCGCGCGATGGTTCACTCCTACCAACCCTTCCCCTAGGAGCATGCGTAGTAGTACTTTGCTTCGAGGGCAAGTAGACTTTTGCAATAAGTATATGAGTTCTTTATGACTAATGTGAGTCCATGGATTGTACGCACTCTCACCATTCCACCATTGCTAGCCTCTATTATACCGCGCAACTTTCGCTGGTATTATGCACCCACCATTTACCTTCCTCAAAACAGCCACCATACCTACCTATTATGGCATTTCCATAGCCATTCCAAGATATATTGCCATGCAACTTTCCACCGTTCCGTTTATTATGACACGCCTCATCATTGCCATATTGCTCTTTGCATGATCATGTAGTTGACATCGTATTTGTGGCAAGGCCACCTTCATAATTTTTCATACATGTCACTATTGATTCATTGCATATCCCGGTACACCGCCGGAGGCATTCACATAGGGTCATATTTTGTTCTAAGTATTGAGTTGTAATTCTTGAGTTGTAAATCAATAAAAGTGTGATGATCTTCATTATTAGAGCATTGTCCCAAGTGGGGAAAGGATGATGAAGACTATGATTCCCCCACAAGTCGGGATGAGACTTCGGACTTTATAAAAATAAAAGAGGCCAAAGAAGCCCATACAAAAAAAGAGGCCAAAGAAGCCCACAAAATAAAAAAGAGAAAAAAAGAAAAGAAAAAATGAAATGAGAGAAAAGAGAGAAGGGACAATGCTACTATCTTTTTTTCAAAACTTCTCCTTCAAAGTAGCACCATGATCTTCATGATAGAGAGTCTCCTATGTTGTCACTTTCATATACTAGTGGGAATTTTTCATTATAGAACTTGGCTTGTATATTCCAATGATGGGCTTCCTCAAAATGCCCTAGGTCTTCGAGAGCAAGCAAGTTGGATGCACACCCACTTAGTTTCTTTCGTTGAGCTTTCATATCTTTATAGCTCTAGTGCATCCGTTGCATGGCAATCCCTACTCACTCACATTGATATCTATTAATGGGCATCTCCATAGCCCGTTGATACGCCTAGTTGATGCGAGATTATCTTCTCCCTTTTTGTCTTCACAACCACCACCCTATTCCACATATAGTGCTATGTCCAAGGCTTGCGCTCATGTATTGCGTAAGAATTGAAAAAGCTGAAGCACGCTAAAAAGTATGAACCAATTGCTTGGCTGAAACCGGGGTTGTGCATGATGGGAGTATTTTGTGTAATGAAAATGAAGCATGGCCTAACTATACTATTTTGTAGGAATAAGCTTTCTTTGGCTATGCTATTTTGATAAGACATGATTACTTGTTAGTATGCTTGAAGTATTACTATTTTTATGTTTTATGAGCTTTTATCTTGAATCATTTGGATCTGAACATTCATGCCAAAATAAAGAAAATTACATTGAGAATTATGCTAGGTAGCAATCCACATCAAAAATTCTGTTTTTATCATTTACCTACTCGAGGACAAGCAGGAAATAAGCTTGGGGATGCTTGATACGTCTCCAACGTATCTATAATTTTTGATTGTTACATGCTATTATATTTCCCATTTTGGATGGTTATGGGCTTTACTTTACACTTTTATATCATTTTTGGGACTAACCTACTAACAAGAGGCCCAGCCCGAATTGCTGTTTTTTTTGCCTATTTCAGTGTTTCGAAGAAAAGGAATATGAAACGGAGTCCAAATGGAATGAAACCTTCGGGAGCGATCTTTTTGGAACAAACGCAATCCAGGAGACTTGGAGTGGACGTCAAGAACTAAACGAGGCGGCCACGAGGGTGCCCGGTGCGCCCCCCACCCTCATGGGCCCCTCGTGGCTCCCCTGACCTACCTCCTTCGCCTATATATATATCCACGTACCCCGAAAACATCCAGGAGCACCACGAAAAACTATTTCCACCGCCGCAACCTTCTATATCCATGAGATCCGATCTTGGAGCCTTCGCTGGCGCTCCGCCGGAGGAGGAATCGACCACGGAGGGCCTCTACATCATCTCCAAGGCCTCTGCGATGAGTTGTGAGTAGTTTACCACAGACCTTAGGGTCCATAGTTATTATCTAGATGGCTTCTTCTCTCTCTTTGAATCTCAATACAAAGTTCTCCCCGATCTTCTTGGAGATCTATTCGATGTAACTCTTTTTGCGGTGTGTTTGTCGAGATCCGATGAATTGTGGGTTTATGATCAAGTTTATCTATGAGAAATAATTGAGTCTTCTCTGAATTCTTTTATGTGTGATTGGTTATCTTTGCAAGTCTCTTCGAATTATCAGTTTGGTTTGGCCTACTAGATTGATCTTTCTTGCAATGGGAGAAGTGCTTAGCTTTGCGTTCAATCTTGCGGTGCCCTTTCCTAGTGACAGCAGGGGCAGCAAGGCACGCATTGTATTGTTGCCATCGAGGATAAAAATATGGGGTTTATATCATATTGCATGAGTTTATCCCTCTACATCATGTCATCTTTCTTAATGCGTTACTCTGTTCTTATGAACTTAATACTCTAGATGTAGGCAGGAGTCGGTCGATGCATGGAGTAATAGTAGTAGATGCAGAATCGTTTTGATCTACTTGTTGCGGACGTGATGCCTATATACATGATCATGCCTAGATAATCTCATAACTATGCACTTTTCTATCAATTGCTCGACATTAATTTGTTCACCCACTGTAATACTTATGCTATCTTGAGAGAAGCCACTAGTGAAACCTATGGCCCATGGGTCTATCTTTTATCATATAAGTCTCCCATCTACTTTTATTTGCATCTTTACTTTCCAATCTATATCATAAAAATACCAAAAATATTTATCTTATCATTTTATCTCTATCAGATCTCACTTTTGCAAGTTTCCGTGATGGGATTGACAACCCCTTTATCGCGTTGGTTGCGAGGTTCTTGTTTGTTTGTGTAGGTGTGTGGGACTTTTGAGGAGCCTCCTACTGGATTGATACCTTGGTTCTCAAAACTGAGGGGAATACTTAAGCTACTTTGCTGCATCACCCTTTCCTCTTCAAGGGAAAACCAACGCAGTGCTCAAGAGGTAGCAATGCACGCCACCATGGAGATAACGCGGGTTGCAGCGCAGGTTGAGGTACGGGTGTAGGGTTAGGGAAGGGAGGTGGCTTGGGGTGGCGATGCAGTGGGGAAGGGAGGGGGTCTGGGTGGCGATGCGGTGAGGAAGGGCGCAGGGAGGCCATGGATGCGGTGAGAAGGGGCTCATCGGTGGAGCTGATGGGAAGGTGGCGGCGGCGGTGATCTAGAAGGGGGGAGGGGTGGAGACAGAGAGGGGTTTGTGGTGAGGTGGAGACAGAGAGAGTTTGCGGTGGGGAATGGATAGGTGGATGGATGGATGTGGGATGAGGAGATAGATGGATGGATGGATATGTGCCATGCCATCGAGCCATGGCACAAGTGTGTCCACCAATGAGAAATAAGCGCACATAATTGTGTTTCTTCTTTAGTTCTCTTATATATTTTTCATCAATGTAAAAAACCTATCAAATATTTATTGCAAAATGGCAACATTTCATTTTTCAACAATATTAGACCATATTTATGTCCAATAACCAGATGATTGTGTGTTAAAAACTTTTCATCGATCTCCCATCAAATTGACAAATTTCTGCCGATTTAGTAGAAAACGGGTCAAATTTGAACTACAACCATCACATATTTTGCTATTTACTTTTTGCAAAAAAAAATTAGGTACAAAAGTATCTATTTAATCAGAGATACACCAAAAGTTTTCCAAGATTCAAACCCTAGCTACGTACGGTCATGCCTGCCGTTTTGGTCGTGTTTTGAAATAGGCATAGGAAATAAAATAAAAACTGAAAACCTTCGCATTGTGGAATTATATAACCTAATACTGTGCACAAGGGTGCATCTTGGAATGGCAAACAATGTTGCCTAAGAAAGTTTCTTTTTTTTTGGACGACAAATCAATTTTCCATTTTTTTAGTGCCCAAAATGAGTTTTTTGTGAAGGACCTACCATATATTTGTTGCAAAATTGAACCAAATCAATTTCCTAAAGTACTAGGCCATATTTAATGCATAATTGACCAAATGGTTTGGTGTCAAAAGTTTTGATCCACCTCTGGTGAAAAAGACAAATTTCCGCCAATTCAGTAGGAAACGGGTCAAATTTGAACTGTAGCTGCATCATAGTTTGCTCTTTATTTTTTCCAAAAATCATTTATAGGTACATAAGTATATATTTAATCAGAGAAACACCAAAAGTTTTCCAAGATCCAACCACTAGCTAGGAACCGTCATGCCCGTCGTTTTGACCGCATTTTAAAACGAACATAAAAAATTCAAAAAAAATCAAAAAATTGGAAAACCTTCGCACAGTGTCATTATATGTGGCCAAGTTACCAATTAAAATAATAAACTAGTAATACGGTAATTATTTTAAAAAAAAAGTGTTCTCAGAAATGAGTTATCATGTGTGAAGAATCATGGCTTTCAAGTCAAATGATCAATCTTATGGCCACATTCATGACATAGTTTGTTAAAATGATCTCATATCATGCACAAGGGTGCATATTGGAATGGCAAACAATGTTTCCTAAGGAAGTTTTCATTTTCTTTGAACAAAAAAGTCATTTTCCATTTTTTGAGAGCCCAAAATGAGGTTTTTTGTGAAGGACCTACCATATATTTGTTGCAAAATTGGACCAAATAAATTTTCTAAAGTATTAGACCATATTTAATGTACAAATGACCAAATGGTTGGGTGTCAAAAGATTTGATCCACCTCTGGTGAAAAAGACAAACTTCTGTCAATTCAGTAGGAAGCGGGTCAAATTTGAACTACAGTTGCCTCATAGTTCGCTCTTTATTTTTTTCAAAAATCATTTATAGGTACATGAGTATCTATTTAATCAGAGAAAACCAAAAATCCAAGATTCAACCACTAGGTAGGAACGGTCATTCCCGCCGTTTTAACCGCATTTTGAAACGGGCATAAAAAATCAAAAAACTGCAAAACCTTCGCATTGTGTCATTATATGTGGCCAAGTTACCAGGAAAAATTATAAACTTGTAATATGATAATTCTTTTAAAAAAGTGTTCTCAGAAACAAGCTATCACATGGAGATCAATGACATTCAAGCCAAATGATCAATCTTATGGCCATATTCATGACATAGTTTGTTAAAATGATCTCATATCGTGCACAAGGGTGCATATTGGAATAGCAACCAATGTTGCCTAAGGAAGTTTTCATTTTCTTTGAATGAAAAAATCATTTTCCATTTTTCGAGAGCCCAAAATGAGGTTTTTTTTCTGAAGGACCTACCATATATTTGTTGCAATATTGGACCAAATAAATTTTCTAAAATATTAGGCAATATTTAATGCACAAATGAGCAAATGGTTGGGTGTCAAAAGATTTTATCCACCTCTCGTGAAAAAGACAAATTTCCGCCGCTTCAGCAGGAAGCGGGTTTAAATTTGAACTGTAGCTGCCTCGTAGTTTGCTCTTTATTTTTTTCCAAAAATAATTTGTAGGTACATAAGTACATATTTAATCAGAAATACATGGTTTGGTGGCGATACGTCGAGGATTGGACGGTGACCGAGGGCCCCAACTCTAGAGCGCGTAAACTTGCATGCCCGCCGCGTAGTCACTGCATGACTGTTGCATTGCCATGCGTTCTGGGCAGCCTAGGAATGACTAGTGGGTTGGGCACTCCCCAGGTAGGTGCTAGGAAGAAAATTACAACATAAGATTCTCACGAGGAGATCGATCTATGCTCAAACATGAATTAGTAGCCAAGTGTTTGATTAGCAGTACGGAAAATGCACATGGCTAATGGGCGTGAGTTCTGGCTGAGGATGATCAGTTACTAAGAAGACTATCTTCACAAAGTTTCAGCTCAAAAGGAGGAGCCTAGGTGGTGCTTGCTTTGCAAAGTACCACACTAGACATAAACACGAATGTTGAAGCTAGGCTCAAAATAATGAATGGATTGAGCTGAAATTTGGTGGAGGATGGTTATTTGGGCATAGGAAAGCACTATAGAAAATGGATACCATTTGGGCATGCCAAAGTGGTACTTCCTTCACAATGCTCTTCTCTGGAGAGAAAGCTCGGAAAATTAGTGAGAGAAATTGGCTAAATGAAATGAGCTCAAATTTGGTGTAGGTAAGTTATATAGGCATATAGAATATGTGGCAAAAATTCAACTCATTAGGATATGCATAGCTAGTACTTCTTTAACAAAGGTTTTAGGTGGACAAAATCTCTAGGGTGAGATTTAGTATGGAGAGTGTGTATTATTACTCTCTCCGTCCTTGTATTTTTTAGTATGGAGAGTGTGTATTATTACTCTCTCCGTCCTTGAAAGTCAAACCTTTTTATGTTTGACCATATTTCTACAATAATACAACAACGTTTACGCCATCAAATTAGTAGCATTAGATTCATGATAAAATATATTTTCACTATCTACCTATTTGGTATAAAAAATTGATATATTTTTGCACAAACTCGGTCAAACTTTAAGATAATTTGACCCTCCAACAAAGTTAAAAGTACACTTTTTCAAGGAAGGAGGAGTACATAAGAGCCGGGAATAGTAAGGGGTAATTTATTTTTAAGAAACGTCAGGCTGGGATCATTGCATCGGAGTATGGTTAATAGTACAGCCAGCTGATGGCTATATGACGTTGCCATGTCATCTATAGCCAAGTTTATAGCCGGTAAGTACAATAGTTAGGCATAAAGTTGTGCTACTTTATTAATACATGGCCCACTTCCCACTCTTCGATAGTACCTAGGAGCACGTGCTGCTACTGTCTCTTATTCTGTAGCTGGCTCCTCTTCTCTCTCTCCTCCATGTCATCAGAAAAATAATATTTTAACTCTTATAGCCTGCTTACATAAGCTTATTGTACTTGCTCTCGTGGTTGTATCGGAGCACTAGCAACAGCAACAATCTTAGACTAGCATGTATAGCAGTAGCATTTAAAGTCGCAGTCACACTCGCCCCACTTGTTCTGGAAGCTTTCATCTTGGCATGTCTGATTGCAACCGTCGCTTAACCAAAGGCACGGTCCTCTATAATTGCCGCTCGGGTGCCGGCATGTGGTCGGCGGGTTGCATGCAAACGCCATTGAACACACTGGACATACTAGCACATGCAAGAACATGGTTAATTAGCTAAAAGATTAATCAAAACAACATCTTTCGAAAAATATTAATCAAAACAACATATTAAGTTGCATACACCAACCAATTCAATGCCAAAACTTTAGCTATTAGGAGAGATTTATACTTACAAAAGTTCATACATGTGCACGTACATATGGGCGGCTACCATGATAATTAGGACTCTAGAGATATTCTTTCCTAAAGGCGTCATTGGTTATTATTATTATTTCGAAAGTTTTTTATGTTGAAGAAAAGAATGACCAAGCAGGTTGGTGGACGATCGAGTGAGAAGAAGTCCGACAGGATATATATATATACATCACATGCCTAGTGTGTTCCACCTTAAAACCATAAACATATGATCATATCACCTAGTGTTTTCCAACTGAAGCTGGCCGGCCGGTGGCAAAGCTGGGCCTGCACTGGCCATGGTGTCAGACGCTAGCTGGCCCACCACCAACGCGCTAAAGGTTGCTAGTGGAGACAAATTTGAATGACGATGGGCGTGCCGTGGAGTTGGAAGCCGGTCGTAAGCAAGCTGAGTCGTTGTGAGCTGGATCGTGAGGATCCCACACTGCTGGAGGCCAACATTGTGGTGTCACCTACTGCTGAGCCAAAGGAAAAGGTGGTGGAGGGGCCGGATCCTTGCATTCTTTTGTAGAAGGAAAATTGGTGCAGGC